>NC_079192.1:144705903-145005903 GCF_029499605.1 Hyla sarda
GCACAGAGCCCCGCCTGGCCTCAGTGCACAGAGCCCCGCCTGGCCTCAGTGCACAGAGCCCCGCCTGGCCTCAGTGCACAGAGCCCCGCCTGGCCTCAGTGCACAGAGCCCCGCCTGGCCTCAGTGCACAGAGCCCCGCCTGGCCTCAGTGCACAGAGCCCCGCCTGGCCTCAGTGCACAGAGCCCCGCCTGGCCTCAGTGCACAGAGCCCCGCCTGGCCTCAGTGCACAGAGCCCCGCCTGGCCTCAGTGCACAGAGCCCCGCCTGGCCTCAGTGCACAGAGCCCCGCCTGGCCTCAGTGCACAGAGCCCCGCCTGGCCTCAGTGCACAGAGCCCCGCCTGGCCTCAGTGCACAGAGCCCCGCCTGGCCTCAGTGCACAGAGCCCCGCCTGGCCTCAGTGCACAGAGCCCCGCCTGGCCTCAGTGCACAGAGCCCCGCCTGGCCTCAGTGCACAGAGCCCCGCCTGGCCTCAGTGCACAGAGCCCCGCCTGGCCTCAGTGCACAGAGCCCCGCATGGCCTCAGTGCACAGAGCCCCGCCTGGCCTCAGTGCACAGAGCCCCGCCTGGCCTCAGTGCACAGAGCCCCGCCTGGCCTCAGTGCACAGAGCCCCGCCTGTCCTCAGTGCACAGAGCCCCGCCTGTCCTCAGTGCACAGAGCCCCGCCTGGCCTCAGTGCACAGAGCCCCGCCTGGCCTCAGTGCACAGAGCCCCGCCTGGCCTCAGTGCACAGAGCCCCGCATGGCCTCAGTGCACAGAGCCCCGCATGGCCTCAGTGCACAGAGCCCCGCATGGCCTCAGTGCACAGAGCCCCGCATGGCCTCAGTGCACAGAGCCCCGCATGGCCTCAGTGCACAGAGCCCCGCATGGCCTCAGTGCACAGAGCCCCGCATGGCCTCAGTGCACAGAGCCCCGCATGGCCTCAGTGCACAGAGCCCCGCATGGCCTCAGTGCACAGAGCCCCGCATGGCCTCAGTGCACAGAGCCCCGCATGGCCTCAGTGCACAGAGCCCCGCATGGCCTCAGTGCACAGAGCCCCGCATGGCCTCAGTGCACAGAGCCCCGCATGGCCTCAGTGCACAGAGCCCCGCATGGCCTCAGTGCACAGAGCCCCGCATGGCCTCAGTGCACAGAGCCCCGCATGGCCTCAGTGCACAGAGCCCTGCATGTCCACCCAGACTTCCTGTATTTGGTATCATTACAGATATACACAGGCAATAGCCGCAAGGTCAGAAACAAAAAATGTAAAAACACCCATATGTACCCATAATGTTACTCTCTCCATAATATAACATGTTTTTGCTAATGACCGGTACACTTTACAGGCTACTGACAAATCCACGCCAATTTGCTTCAACTTCATTTGCTTCCTAATTGTATACAACTTTCTAAATAGACAAATAACTTTCTAAATAGACTTAAAAATGTCCTAGAAAACGTGCAGAACGAGGGCATCTCTGTTAGGGCCCTATTATACAGGGTCATTCTGCCTGAACAAGCCAATATCACATTTGTATTACAGCCAGCACTCAGCCATCGAGCAAGCAGACCCTGGTTCACCAGTTCATCACTTTATTCTGGCCTGATAAAAAAATAAAAAATAAATCTCTATTTCTCAGATGTAATAAGGGATGTGCTGTTGATGAATGATGAAAGCAGAGGGCTGCACAAATGATCCAGAGTTCGTTCATGCAGCCCTTGACAATAGTCAAGTCTTGTTATAGGCTTAGTAAAAAAGTGCGGTTCTAAAAGAATTATTCTTGTTTACATGTAGTAGACAAAGTGAATAGGATGCTGGGAAAATAATAAACTTCTTCTAAATCTCTATCAATCGGGACTCCCTTCTATGAACCAAAAAAAAATAGTCTGCACCGTAAAAATTGTAGACTAATGTGGTCATTCCATTTATTTAATTGGCTGCCATGTAATACATTTTCCCTGCAGTAAAGCAAGTAAATAACTAACTGCTGCTTCCCTCGACAAAATCAGCTATTCACTTTGGGGTTGCCCAGAACAGAACCCGAGAGAACTAGATACCTACTCTAGCAGTCACATTCTTATAGGTGATGTCTGTAATGAGACAATCCCTTAAAACAGAACATATATATATATATATAGTGATATAGGTGGATTAGGAAATGTGTCGTAACGGACACAGTAATATTTAATAGGTAAACAATAAAGAAATCTAACAGTACATACCAGTCATTCGTTTAGCTTGTTCCTGGATTAGAATATTCATTTCTTCCTTCTCTTTTTTCAATAATGTGTTCTGTTGTTTCAGTTCAGACAGCAACTGCAAATTCAAGCAAAAAACTCAACTCTTTGGCACAATAAAATTCTCATCTCAGACTATGGCCGACAAGTCACAAACTAATGTTCAATTTAGCTAATGGTGAAAAACAGCAACAGAGCATGAAGAAAATTTGGACTTTGAGAACTAATACTAGAAAAAAATTAAAAATAGACAAAACTACCAAGTGTGGAGGGGGGATAACTAAGCAAGGAATTACTATTCTGGACTCTTCATGTATGTGTGAGATCATTATAGATCAGAAAAGAGCCAAACTGTTTACTCACAAGAACAACTCAGATCAGGCATCCAAGCAGATACAGTTTTGATCAATATGTGAATTCATAAATGACTTGGTCAAATAACAGGTTATATTTTGACTAGTACTATTTTTCATGCGCACCGTTTAGGTGTTTCCCATCCTCTTCCTCTAAGAGCCCTTTTAAGACAGGCCAAAGATGACGAGCGCCAATAAATTATCTCAATGGTCGGCCAACGTTTACTGAGCCTTCACAAGGCTTGATCAATCGTGAAGCCGGGGCAAATAAATAATCCAGTGATCTAAATTAATAATTGTTGGCCGCACATCACCTTTTCACATAGGGCGATACTTTAAATGGCACAAAAGATTCAATCAGCTGACGAACGACCACTGTTCATTCATCGGCTAGTTACTAGCCCTTGTACACAGATGACTATAGGGTTCTTATGAACTGATCAGTGTGTAAAATGGCCAAGTAGAAGAAGTAGAACTGTCCATTACATTGTGCATTAATCCGGTCACCATTAGCCACTATGCAGTAAGATATAGACCTCTATTACAAAAACTAGATGTAACAAAATACTAGTCATAATCAGTTGCCCATTCCCAAATGTGTTTTTAAGATAATTTGGCTTTTTTACTGAAAATCTAACAGATCAGATTTTTTTTAAGATGATAATCTAAATAACGTTCTAAGGCTGAGTAGTAGTTGTGGATCATTTAAATAAGGATTATTTATAAAGTTTTATATTCAAAAGGAGTTAGTTCTAGTCTCCATAATACTTTAACTGGTTAAATTCTTCTAAACTGGTCCTCCAGAATCTACCTGCTCAGTTTCAGTTTTATATTGGTCTGCATTCTGCTCAATCTTCTTCTTTTCGTTCTGTGTCTGGAGCAGATCTTTCCTCAGCTTGGCTAACTCCTCCTGGAGGCTCATCACTCGGTTTGTGGCATTTTTGGCCTCTTCTTCAAATGGTTTCAGGCGGTCAACGTCACTTCGTAGCTTATCTTTCTCCGTATTGTAGGTTATCTCTAGATGAGTCAGCCTCTCCAGCAAGGACTTGTTGTCCTTATTCTGTAAACACAAGAGAAAGAATGATCATATCAAATAACATTACATACAGCACAGTGTGCAGCAGCATGACTGCTCTATACTGTGGTGTTACCTGTTCATCAATTCTACGCTGCATTTGCATGATCTTGTTTTCCATGCCATAGTTGAGTTTCTTGTAATGTTCAACAGAACGAGCTTCAATCTTCAATTTCTTCAACTCCCTTTTGGCCATCATCCTGCGGTAGCAGCACTGCAGGTAGACAATGGCTTCCAAGCTTCTCTTGTAAGCCTTACGAGCCAACCAGCCGCGAACGTGCTTCTGAATGATAGTAGCTTTGTGTACCCTCACCATCTAAAGATTGATAGTGACGGCCATTAGTAATTCCATACATGTCACAATATAGAGACCATAACTAGACCCAAGTATAAATCACACTAACACAGCTAGTACATTAGCATTGTACATTAGAAAATGTATTGTAATTGGCTATTAACCTGAAATAAGTTGCACCAATATGGGGTTCAATGAACATCAGTCTAGTCATCAATTGGTATCCATTGGACGTATGAAAACCAACTATGCTCAATGTACACATAACAAAAAAACACAAACGTATAGTAACTTGTTGTCCGCACAGTCCATTATATTATTCTCTTACCTGCTGATACCTCTTTCTGGCTGCATAACCCCGAAGATATGTCTGAAGTGACAGTGTAACAGACCGTATACGGCGATACTTCTGGCGAACCACATACATTCTCTGAAACTTCTGTATAAGAATTGCTGCTCTGGTCCTGCGCAGGAACTGGGCAAGACTGTACGGACAAATCACATGGTTAAAGAATCCTTATAATTCTTATGAAGCAAAATGCAAGCTCTCAATAAAAGAAAATAGTAGATACACTCACCATTTGGCCTGGTATCCTCTAACATATCTCTGAATGCAGATGGCTGCCTTCTTCATGCGGAGGTACTTCTTCCGTAAAAGCCAACCACGTATTGTCTTCTGGATCCGGATGCAGGCCACTCTCAACTTGTCAGCTCTTATTTTCTCCAAATAAGCTACTTGCCCAGCACGGAAGAAGATTTTTGTTTTACCAAATTGATATTTGTCTTGGTCCTGATTTGTGAAAGAAGATCCTTTTTTATTATTATTGTATAATATTTATTATTACATATACAGTGTCAAAATATCAGACAACATGAAGTTTAACTATGGCAGGTGAATAATCATTATTTCTAGGACACTAAAACTATCTGTTGGAACACAGGTAGCACTTGAGCAAAGAACCAAGCTGAAAAATTCTTCCTAGGCTTCAGGTAGTTTTTTTTATATGCTAATTAACCACTAAGTGTTCAAACTGTGAAAGATCTAACACAGTTTGGACCAGGGGTAAATCCTCCTATTTGTGGCCAACTTAATTACTAGCATCAATGTGCTTCTACGACAAAGTGTTAAACTATATTACACTGTGGTGACATATTGGAGGAGACTAAACTGCATGTATCAAAAAGCTGGTGCAATTTAGGCAACAAAAATGGCTTATTTGACTTGCAACTCATTTTTTGTGTGTTCCAGACAGTTTTGTGCCACAATAGACAAGGGTGTGTGGCGTTTGGGAAAATGTACTATTGCTTAAAGGTGATGACATGTAACAGAAATATGTCAAGTAAGAAAACTAGATAGATTATGTAAACATTGACTAGACAATCTAAAGATGCACCAGATCTTTAAATAGCTTGAGAAACTGCATTTGTAGACTGTCTAGTCTAAATTGACACAGTCTATAAATTAGATTTTATCTCCCCGTGTGTGCGGGATTTGACCTGTGATCTGGCACTAGACATACAGTATTCTCATATTAGCATGGATATTTGATTTTTCTATAAAGCTTCTTGTTAAATATTTTGTGACTTATTTAACAGAATCCATTGATATACTTGGCCTATTACTGTATGTATTGTGCCATGCTTAAAAAAAAAAAAAAAAAAAAAAAAACTGTATATATGTATATACGATTATGTAACCTCCTTTGGTTTTGTTCTAACTTTCTATTATACAACAACATACACCTAATGTGGTAAATAACCAAAACTGCCTGTGCCCACTTTTAGGATGGGGCCTATCAGTAGACTCTCTATGTTCAAACATAGGGGGCAGGTTCCTTTACATATACTAGAAACTGGATCACTCACAAGACCACCAGACCGGAGACTGACTACTGTATTGGCATGTAAAATGTGTAGTAAAGCCAAGTCTGTGCTGGGCATGGAGGCTATTACTACTTTATTCCAACCTCCCAGAATTTTTCTTGTTTGGGGACTGGTAATTCTGGGAGCGTAGAGGGGTGGTCCAATTGAGTCAATTATATGTCAACTTCGTATCTAAATTGTTTGTTCAGTTTTAAAACAACTTCTCACATGCCCTATCGCTCTATCACATGCCTTCCTTTACCAGTGCTTGTAACTTTGCCATTTTACTGAGGTACATGCAGGTTAAGGTTGTTAGCTGTACACCCCTGCCTCCCCCTCCATTGCAGTCGGTAGTTACATCACTGTAAGTCATCTCCTGCTTATACAAGGGGTTACTTGATAGATACCATCTATTACTCAGGGTCAGGGTCAATGAAAAATAGTCTACTTACTTAGGTGATTTGTTTACTGATGAGTATGTGACTGTCCTATCTTACACTCCTCTGCTCTCCCTATCTGAAGCTGGTTGATTGTCTCAATTGTTTTTACTTCATAGGGTATTTAAACCCCCCATAATTTTGCATCTGTGTTCTGACTCTTCGTGCTCTAGATGCGGGCATGCTAATGCTACCTTGGCTCCACATGATCTGGGATTTTCCCCTACTTAGTTAATTTTGTCTTCCTACCTTATGGAACACAATTACCCCTGACTCCTAAGTACTGTGTGTTGGGCCTTATTGGTTGTACTGAAGAACCAATGGGTCCTGAAGTGGGGATCCTACAAATCTTGCATTTGGCATGTAAGCTTGTTGGCTCAATACTGGATTTGTCCTTCATTATGTAGTTTCCTAGTAGGGTGTGCAATATAGTCTGCCCTTAGAAGGGCATTTAATAAAAAAAAAATGTAACGCATCCAGGAAATTTTGGTCCATGTTTAGAGGTTACAGTTACATTGCTTGTATGAAAAAAAGTGAAAACCCCAATAAAAAGATACCTGATTAAAAAAACAAAAACTGCCTGTGCTAAAAATCTGTTGTACATGACTTGTTTCATATTTTTTAACACACTTTTTTGCTTTACTCAATATTAGGAGCAGAGCTTCAATGAAAAAGCTTGTAAAAATATGCCAACTAGTACATGGTGCAAACTCAGACTAGACAGATTAAACTGCCAGCAACACTAGAGGGAATTTTTATTTTTATGTGACCCCCAGCAAAATATATATATATATATATATTTTAGTATCCAGATAACCACTTTAAATTAGACAATAATATGCTTCACCTATTCACTTAGATTCAACATACCACAATGAGCTTCTCCAACACGTTCTTGCAGGTTTGCCTCCAGTCACTGAGGACATCTTTTTGCTTCATAAGAACCCGGTATCGACTGAAGAACTCTTGATACGTCCACCTAGCACAAGAGAGGAGAGGCCCTGTCAATTCAGATAGGCTAGCAACAGTCTTTTCACTCTCTGGTAATAAATGTAAGAAAACAGGCTACGGACAATAAATAAAAGCACAGTTACCCATAAACATGCAATACATATTTTATAATATATATATTATATTCATTTTTGTTTCATGATAATGCTAAGATCATAACATATACATTCCCATAGGTAATTCACAACTCTAACAGCCAAGCATACATAACCTGATATGACACAATCCATATAAACACAACCGCTTACCTAGATGGGAATCCTGCCGCGCTGATCCTTATAGTTTCCAACACACCACAAGCTCTGAGCTGCTGGACGGCCCGTTTTGAGTCAAACCTTATAAAACCAAAATCAGAAGAATCTAAGCACAAAGCAAACACCGCAAGGAATTAGTCTTGCTTTAAAGGGGTACTCCAACCCTAGACTTCTTATCCCCTATACAAAGGATAGGGGATAAGATGCCTGATCGCGGGGGTCCCCAGTGGCGCCCTAGACATCCGGTGCACAGAGCAAGCTTCGCTCCATGCCAGATGACTGGCGCTGCGGGGCAGAGGCTTGTGACGTCACAGCCACGCCTCGCTCGTGACGTCTCAGCCACGCCCCCCTCAATGCAAGTCTATGGTAGGGAGCGTGATGACCGCCACGCCCCCTCCTATAGATTTGCATTGAGGGAGCGTGGCCGTGACTTCACGAGCCTCTGGCGCTGCACCCGACACTCTAAACAAATGCCGGGTGCAACAGGGAGATTGCGGGGGTCCCCAGCGGCGGGACCCCACGTTCAGACATATTATCCCCTATTCTTTGGATAGGGGATAAGATGTCTAGGGGCGGAGTACCCCTTTAAATAGCCATCACTGAGCTATGCATTATTCCCTGCATCCAGAAGACAGTAAAAGTAGGTCATATCTTCTACCGTAAAGTTTATCTGTTTCTACATCAGTGAATATCTACAGTCATGTTAGATCCTGTGAGTGGTGACTGGCCTCTGTGTGAACCGAAGCTCTAATGTACTGTACTGTTACCAGCTGGGCGTTCACTTTTTAGATTTAATTCCTTTCCACAAATTCAATTCAAACATTCTAAACTTAAAACAAGTGTATTCAACTGGTTACAAACTAACCTTATCCTGTGAATTTAGCTCCCTCCATAGAAAGGCATCACATAATTATCCGTGTATAAAAGATCAAGTGATTTTACTTAACGGATGTTGTTCCCACAAATGAAATGATACTTCAGCCAATCCATTATATTTTGTAATGAACGGACTAGTGATCTAGAAATACAGCAGCTTTTACCAGAAGACTGCTCACTACTAGCTACAAACAATCCATATCCTGATGATAGAAGGAGTAGTAAAGGTATGGGCACACTGAGTATTTTTTTTGGCATCAGATTATTTGACAAAGAATTTACTTGAAACATATGCATGGAAACATTCAGATTTTAGCTGTAGATGTTTTGTTGATTTGGTCTCCCAATGTATGAAGGGGAGAATCAGCGTCAAAAATGGTCAAGTCAAATCTGCAGAGAAAAAAAATAATACATGCCCACGGTCGCATATCTCCCACCGAAATCACTGGGATGTGGATTTCACGTGGATCTTGAACTTGTGTTGCAATCCAACTGAAAACACAATGGGGAGGGATTTATCATTAATGACTGTGGTACACGAGTGCATTTCTTTCTTGTTGTGTATGTGCGGCTGTGCGACTAATTTATCAAAAGTTGGACAGCCGATGATAAATTTGGCGCAGCCCCTCACGCCTTGCACAAACTCATGTACCACAGTCAAAATTCTAGTGAGAGCTGTGGAATATGCAATCCATAGCTCACTGGGATACGCATGCGCAGTGGCCTCTCTTCTCTTGTGGCCTCTCCACCAAGTTGCTGGTTGGCTGGAAGGCACAATGTTGAGTTGCCGAATTTACCGGCATCCTCACTATGCCGCACTAAGTCAGCCCTTCATTGGTTCACTCTCACCTAGTGGAGCGAGAGCCGGCGGGTCACGTGAGCACTCTGCTATTGCGGCGAGCAGAAGGCTCACGTGACCGCTTAACACCATTGCCTGTGCCCAGTCATTTTTGTAAGTATGGTCCCTGACTGCCATTGATTTTCGTCAAAAAAAACTTGCATGAAACTTTTTGGCTGTGTGGTAAAAAGTTGCGCGGAACGCACATGCGCCTTTTGTGCGACTTTTAACAGCAAAAGAGGTCAAAATTGCTTGATAAATAAACCCCAATGTGCATAAGACCTAAGCGTTATTCAGTTATTAAGAATATATTTAGAAATTGTTGTTTATTTACTGCACAGATATAAAGCAACAACAGCTACTTACGTGAAGGGATACTTTACGTCATTTGGCTTAATACAACGTACATAATGAGGGGTTGTAGCATTTAGTGTCTCCATCAGCAAATGCAAAGAGTTTCTAAACTGAAATGGAAACAATAGGCTCATAAGCTAAAGAGGTGTCTGCACCAAAACTTATAACTTACATTTATTAAAACAATGGAAAAAAAATAGTCAAACATCATTTTGGCATACTGGGAAAGCCATATAAGGAACCCAGAACATGTTTATTCTATTTATTTAAAAATTCATTTTTTTTTTTTTTTTACTGTAATTTTAGATATTTTAAAAAGGTTTTAACAATACATAACAGAGAAAATCAAGTCAAGGAGACGAGCTTGAAGTCACAGAAAATATACAGTCAGAACAAACACAAACCACATTGACAGGCCAGTGTTATGGGATACAGCAGATTCATCAAACCAAATACAATGAGAGTACTAAAAAGAAACCAGGAACATTGCATTCAGATTAAAAAGTCATTTTAAAAGTTTACCTGGTGTCCGACTGTTTTCTTATGTTCTTTACTAGCATGTTCAGGCTTTGGTTTACGCAGACCTGTACGGGATAGGAGAGTACGACCTGTGGGAGCAGTTGAGGTTGGGCTTGAGGACTGCTGATGGTCCTGGAACAGTTCTGCCAGCAGCTTAAACTAGGATTACAAAGAAAAAAAATGTTCTTAAAATCCATATGGTAAACACCCATTGTATAACAGTAAGTAAACAAATAATTTGATGTTAGAAAATAAAAAAAGGTAACATCAAATTAGGATCAGAAATCATATTAGGCACTGTTCATACGTCATGAGATCCATTTTTACAGGAAGCATGATGGCTCCGTTATGGTCTGTTTAATAATGGGTCTACCAGGTTTCCTACAGTTTTCAAATCTGATTTAAAGATACATGGAAATATGAAAAACGGAAGTGTGTACAGTGCCTAAGAAGTGAGTATCATTAGAAGCATAACAGCATGCAGTTATAGAATGACAGGTTAAAAACATTGTTAGGTTTAAAGGAAACAAATTATCCACTGAATACGTGATACTGTAAATATATGATCACCGGGGGCCCCATTACCATCATTAGAAAGAGAGTCTCCCCTGCCCCTCCTCTCCTTCTATCTGCATGAGTTTAACTAGAGGGACATGCTCCCAGACACTCCATTCAAAGTCTGAAGGCCTGGTGGGAGCAGCCAAGTACAGTGCATGACACTTAAAGGGGTGCTCCACTGGCCAGTGTTCGGAACATTTAGTTCCGAACGCTGTGTGAGTGCTGCGGGGGTCTGTCATGCCCCCTCAATGTAAGTCTATGGGAGGGGGCGTGGCGGATGCCACGCCCCCTCCCATAGACTTGCATTGAGGGGGCGTGGTCGACCCCCGCAGCTCCCACACAGCGTTCAGAACTAAATGTTCCGAATGCTGGCCAGTGGAGTACCCCTTTAACCTCTTTTAAAGAGGCTAGCTACTTTGAACAACCCATTTTCGATAAAATAAGTTTCTTAAAGCGTGTTCCATCTAAGCTATTCTAAGCTATACACGCCCTTAACTAAGAATTGTAGGGTGTCTATGTAATGCTCAGGCATGTTGTGTCCTCCAAAGTGAAATATGTCTTTTTGTGGCCACTATCGTCTGGCTAATAGAGGAGGGATATTTTTCTGAGACCCCCTAGAAATTCATTCTGCGGTATCTGTACTACTTATTAAAGTTTTTCCCAAGTCCCTGACATGTTACAGAGATACGTCAAAAGTTTTGATTGTTATTTAAGTAGATTTAATTGAGGGTGTATCTCTTCACTCTATATAATTCTTTCTCAGGTAGTGAAATGGATACCTTAGTATTAAAATCCTTTTTCTTGTGGACATCATGTCAGATGGTTATCTATGAGTTACGTTTTGTTAACTACGTGTATACTACTCTGAGATATGCAAATAGTCCTATATATCACATCCTATTTGAATTATTGACCGCTATTATGGATAATTTGTTTCTAATACCAATTCCCTGAGAATTGCTATTGATTATTTTTATTTTTTTTCTGTTATTGAAAAAATTGTAAAATCCTATAAACAGTTTTATATACAAATATATATATATATATATATATATATATATATATATATGGATTGATTGTTCAGGGTGGTCTCAGTGATCAGACCCCCAATGATCTCTGAATTGAGCATGTAGTTAAGTACTTTACTCCCTGACCCGCTGCCTATTGTATCTTGCAGCACAAGATGTGTTTTATTATAAGTCTATAGAGCGGTCTATAGAAAAAGATGGAAAAGTCAACAAGCTGGGGAGTAAAAAACCTAACCGCGCTTCCCCCAGCTCGTGAAGGTCTGATCACTCTGACCCAAACAATCAAAATGCTTGACATGGCTCTACAACATGTCAGACATTTTTTACTAATGATAGGGACACTTTATAGGTAAAAGATCACTTCCGCATATAATATAGGACAAGCCCTCATATGTTGGTTTGTGGGAGTTAGTCTATCGGGAACCCTGCAAATCCTGGAGTGGCTGTAGAAATGGCCAGTTGTATTGTTGGTAACTGCAATACTGTTCTATTCCAAACAACATGTCCACCTTCTGTCATAGGAAAACTGCATTAAAATATACCACAGATAAATTCTCTATAAATTGTTAAAGGGGTACTCCGCTGCTCAGCATTTGGAACAAACTATTCCAAATGCTGGAGCCGGCGCCGTGACATCATAGCAGCCCCGCCCTCTCAATGCAAGTCTATGGGAGGGGGCGTGACAGCCGCCACGCCCCCTCCCATAAACTTGCATTGAGGGGGTGGAGTGTGATGTCATGAGGGGGCGGGGCTATGACATCACGAGCTCCTGGCGCCGGCTCCAGCGTTCGGGACAGTTTGTTCCAAACGTTGAGCAGCGAAGTACCCCTTTAAGTAACTTTGGAAAAATTTTGTGTCGTTAACTTGCACAGATTTTGAGATGTCTAATGCTAAACTAGGAACTTTGCTGGTTTCCTGCTCCGGAGTGTAGAGCATTGTGGGAGTTTGTATGCCAGTTTAGGAGTTTCCTGGTTTCAATGAAAAAAAATGTAATAAATATGTAAACGAAAAGTTAATCCCCTTTCTAACACCCTTTAAGTTTCGACTGATTGCGAACACAAGAATACATGCAGAGGCTGCAAACCAATGCATAGCTAGTCCTCATTTCAGCTAAAATTGCTACAACTGCATCAAATGTAGACAATGCTCCAAAACCTAAACTGGGTGGACTGCAAAGCTGAAATGTTGTAAAAAACTTTCAGAGATTTGTTCACGTGCTGCTGATGACTTCTGCTCACAGACCATCACTTACAGTATCCACTGCTCAGCTGAGGACATGACTAGTTTTCAGCCTCTCTGTATAAACAAAGTTCCCACTCAGCAAACCAACATCTTGAAAGTGGTAACAAAGAAAAACAAAATATATTAGAAAATTGCATAACCAAGGCTCAAGTCCTGCAAGAACGCATGGGTACAGAGTTCCTGCCCTTTTTTTTCACAGCAGGAACCTTGTTCCCATTAGTATAAGTCCTGCAGGACCAGCTTTTTGAGCGAAAATCTTGGGTGAGTTACCACACTTTTTTCCCAGGACTTGACCCCCTGTGCAGCATAACCTTTTGTTCATATTGTGATCGTTCCCTAGTGCTCTCCTCTCACTTTACACTTATACACAGCCTGAACGACTCACTCTCTTCCACTGCTGTGTGAACTCCCCTCTGCTATCTACACTCAGATACAGTACAGCCTGTGTGATCTACCCTCATACGATGACTTGGATGCCTTCATATCTCATTACATTCTGTGGGCTCTCTCTGTTCTCCTGCTACTTTGGTTAGCCCTATTAGATATCCCACCATAAAACAAGAACCATTCCTGTAGATCAGCACTCATTTACAGAGCCTATTATAAGGCTCAACAACTGCATGGACAGGGGTGCACGAATGATCGCTGGATGGTTCATGGGGTACTTTGATATAGTTTATCTTCAGCCAAAAATCCACTATTACACAGGGACATGTGTGGCCCACAAGCAATTTTCTTTTTGGCAGTGTGGAGGCCCAGTACGGGAGCTGTTACCCTGTACCCTTGCTGCCCTGTCGGGCAGCCTCCCTGCAGTGTCCCCTGGGCCCTGCATCTGTTCTACTGTAATTGTATATTATCCCCTATGTTATGTATATAAGAATGTTGTATCTTTAAGAAAGGTTAACATGTGATCACCAGTTTTCATGTGAGTTGTCATGTGATTATTACTCAGGAGGTATCAGTGACTTAAGGGTGACCATTGGGACCCCACCAGAGTCTCCCCCATAAAAGCCCTGGGAGGAGTCTCTTCTCTCTCTTAGTTCCTGAGTCTTTGCTGAGGTGCAGTCTAGTCTAAGAGTGTCTGGACTCATAGGAGGCCTCAAGTCAAGTCTGCAGCCACAAGCTACAAGTCTACAAGTAAGCAAAAGTCACAGCTTAGTCTGTCTCCAGTCGCGTCAAGTCAGTCACTGTCATCTATTGTCAAGTCAGCGTGGCCTGCACTAAACTGTCCAAAAACACTGCAAGTCTCAGCAAGCCCTTAAGATCTCTGAAGTCACTGGTCACCTCTGTGGGCTATACACTGTATACACTGTTCCATCTGTCACTCAGTAAAGCTCCCGTTGTCCATAACTTGGCGTCTGAGTCATTATAGCCCCCGTGCCTAGCCCAGGATCCAGCGGTATACTTTCAGTATTGAGGATAAACCCTTCCCTGGCGTCACGAATACAAGGGGTTAATGCCATCTGCCCCTAGGGTAATTCCATCTGCTCTGAATCTCTCACGCCATACCACAGCAGGTTAAATGAAAAAGCGTTTACTTTTTCAGTGACTGAAAGCTGGCCATAGCACACAGCCTTATTCAGCCAATATTTTCTCCATGTAATACAGCCAGACTCTAGATAAGCACAAACTCTACAGCTATAAAATGGTAGGAATTTTTTAATTGAGTGTATTTAGAACAAAAGAGTTTCGTTTTATAATTAGGAAGCAAATGAAGAATAATAAAACAATTGGGCACAAAATTGCCCATAGTCTTTAAGATGGCTTGGCTGAGCAAGTATGTTTTTCTTTCAGTAACGTAAGACAGTCTTTTATTGCCAAAGGGACAAAGGAATGACTTACTGAAATCCAGTCCACTTTCAAGTTCAGGACATGTTTACCTGATATGGTCCCGTACTGGAATACTCCGGCATTTAAGTTTTTTTTTAAAATCGTAGCCATGCTGCCAGCATTAAATAAAAAGCTTTTACTTATCTCCAATGCAATACTTTTTCCGGTGTCAGGGGTCAAAGTGCAGCAGGAAGAGAATTGCAATGGGGACCCGAGCAGCATTACTGGAGGCACCAGGGAGCCGTGGGAAGTAAGTAGAGGTTAGTATTAATGCTTGCAGCCTGGGCCAAAAAAAAAGGTTAAACGCCAGAGTACCCCTTTAGGCTGGTAGGTCACATGTCTGACAAAAGTGCAATAAATAAACTTATCTTATCTCAAAAAGGCAACCTGACAATATTTCACTGTATAAAGCCAGTTATCAATATAAGTTATCAAGTCCACCAGTCACTAGTTGATAGTAGTGGAAGGGTCCTGCTGTTAAGAACTATTAGCAAATATGCTGTGGTGACCAAGTGAATACTAAGCGATGCTGAAAAGTAAATGAGGCATAATATGGTAACGTAATTTAACTGGTATCAGTGTAATGTACAAATGTCAAGGTTTGCATATCTTTTCCAAATGTAGTTTTATTCAGACCTGTTAGTATGGCACACATGCTACAGATTATTAAAATGCTTCTCTCCTCCTACGTAAAGACTTCCAATAAAACTGCGGAGTATTACACGCAAATACAGACATTTTCTTTGTTGCTGGCAAATCTCATGCAGACTATATTGCACTACATTTCTACCAAGTATGTCTACTCTAGGCAAAAGCATAAGTAAAGCATCACCGAAGAAGAACAATGCAGAATCTAGATACTTGAAGAAATTACCTTCTGAGGAATGCGTTTCACACAAATGGAATGAAGGAAAGGAAGAAACACAATGCAACGGTGAGAATAAATGAACACATTTACTTTAATGAAATAGATGACGAATAAAATGGATTTATAATGTGCTGCTATTAACAAAAGTTCAACCTGTTCATCACAATCTAAAACGAGAAAATCAAAATGTCCTGTATAAATAAATAAACATGTTCAATGTTTGGAAGTTGCGCTAATATGTTTGCAAATACCAATATACTGCAAGTAGATTCCTGGGGCTGTGGTACCCAGTATACACATGCAGCTATAAGTCTTGGCTCAGTACAGAATCTCTTTAACAGCAGTGTGGCAAACTACAGTGTCTATATTGGTCTTCCAACTAATGTATAAAAAGTACATATTTATGTGTGTAAAAAAAAAAAATTAAGAAAAACACAGAAAGCGACATACAAAAGGTGCATTTAACTTTGAAGTATCAAATGCAGATTTTCCCAACCAGTATGCCTCCAGTTGTTGCTAAACTACAGCTTACAGCATGTTCAGACAGCTTATGGGTGTCTAGGCATGCTGGTAGTTGTAGTTTTCCAACAGTAGGAGCTACACTGGTTGGGAAATACTGATCTAAGGCAAAGATTAAAAATACAGATTTTTTTTTCCTCTCTCAATTAACTTTACGTGCAGTTTACACAATTTCCACAAGGGGGCGCATTTTACATTGGCAAATAAAAACAAAGGAAAATTATATTTCATGTATTACTGAAGATTGATATATTACTGACAACGTTACATAAGAATGTATATACGGTACATTAAGACACCCGTACAGCATGATGGCTCACTGGTCCTAGCACTATTTGACTAGAGGTATCAGCAGAGAGTTGGCATAGTCTCCCTGCATTTGTAAAGTGCATGTGTGATAAGGAAAATAGATGTGAACCCCCAAACAAGGACAGACTGAATACATGTATAACTAAAAGAAAAAGGTGTGTGCAGCTCACAAGGGGTTGGGGTAGGAGACTGAGGTTATCTGTGACACTGAAAAAGAAGAATTAGACCATAGGGCTAAGAAATGTATTGAAAAATTGATATTACAATTCAGATACTGTGTGGACAGAGAGATGCCGCAGCGCCCTTGTGGATCCTCTATCGGTGGTCATACAGTGGAGACTAACAAGTGATAAAAAGAATAATGATAATAAAAATAATTAAAAAAAACTCCCCTTAAAATGTCAATATAAAATGTAGCAAACAGTAGCCGGTAAAGCAACATATAAAGTCTCTCTGGGTATTTAGCCCAAAAGTTGCAGATCCTATATACAGGAGTAAAACAGTAGTTGATACATGCAATTAATGTGCAGCTATACACCGGTTCTACAGGCCTATATGCTGTATATTTGGGGTTTGAGTTCCTGTAAGGGAAAATTCGCTACTATGTAGCTTCAAGTTCATATTCCTGCAAAGTAAATATGTATTGGTGTATATCCAGTAGTGCGATGCTCCTGTGGAAAAATAATACGCAGATGCTGCCGGTGATAGAGAAAGTTAGTTCCGTATATATTCCTGCAAAGGGAAATATTAGGGGACTCTGTCCCCGCTTACCCGGTGGCGATCTTCTTCTGTCTGGTCTGTTCTGCTGACTCCCGTGCTCTAGCTGACCGAGGCGGCCCGTTGGTAAGGCAAGCTGTCTCTAGCTGCGAGCGTATGGGGATGTGCGGCATCCTGGGATCTTATGGGGCCGGCCTTGTGTGTTAAAAGGCGCGCATCGGGTGAGCTGGTGATATGTAAGCTGTCCAAGTCTGCGCTGAGAAGTGTGGTCACGGCAGAATCTCTGGAAGTGTATATTCGCAAGCAATTGCAGAAAAAAATTCTAGGAACATGCATTAAAATTGCAGAAAAAATTTTAAGGACATGCAGATACTAAAAGTGATAATGTTTATATGAGGTGGTGAAATCATGGTATGGATGAGACGTGTAGTTGCAAAAATTGGCATGGAAAAAACATAAGATCACATATATTGGAAAGGGAGTACAATGGGTGCATTCATCATATAATTAAATAGTGTCACATTAAAAGTCGCTAAAACATTTATGAGTGAATGGTGTATAGGATATTCAGTGTGTGTTACTCGTGAATAAATAAATCAAGGTGAACTAAAATGGAAATGAAAAGTACCGTATATACTCGAGTATAAGCCGACCCGAGTATAAGCCGAGACCCCTAATTTCAACCCAAAGTCCCTGGAAAAGTTATTGACTCGAGTATAAGCCTAGGGTGGGAAATACCTCATCCCCCCCTGTCATCATCCAGACCCGTCATTAACATCCTCATCATCCCCTTGTCATCATCCCACACATCCCCCCTTCATCATCCCCTTGTCATCATCCCACACATCCCCTTATCATCCCACACATCCCCTTATCATCCCACACATCCCCCCTTCATCATCCCCTTGTCATCATCCCACACATCCCCTTATCATCCCACACATCCCCCCTTCATCATCCCCTTGTCATCATCCCACACATCCCCCCTTCATCATCCCCTTGTCGTCATCCCACACATCCCCTTATCCCACACATCCCCCCTTCATCATCCCCTTGTCATCATCCCACACATCCCCTTATCCCACACATCCCCCCTTCATCATCCCCTTGTCATCATCCCACACATCCCCCCTTCATCATCCCCTTGTCATCATCCCACACATCCCCTTATCATCCCACACATCCCCCCTTCATCATCCCCTTGTAATCATCCCCCAGAAAATGAAAATATTTCTATCCTCTCGTGCTTGTGTTGGATAGAATACTCCCCCTCCCCCCCGCCAATGACACACAACAGGTAGGACAACTACAAACTTCCTGACACTCAACACAAGCACGAGAGGATAGAAATATTTTCATTTTCTTTCATTTTTTTTTATCTTACATTTTTATTTGTATTGTACTACTATATTATTTATTATTATTTTATTTTTATATTTAGTTTCATTACTTTTCATTTTATTTATCCTTTTTTTAAATTTTTTTAAAATAATTTTTTCCTACTTTTCATTTCCATTTTAGTCCGCCTTTATTAATTTATTAATGAGTAACACACATTGAATATCCAATACACCGTTCATTCATAAATGTTTTTACGACTTTTAATGTGACACTATTTAATTATATGATGAATGCACCCATTGTACTCACTTTCCAATATATGTATTCTCATGTTTTTTCCATGCCAATTTTTGCAACTACACGTCTCATCCATACCATGATTTCACCACCTTATTGATAAACATTATCACTATGTATGTCCTTTAAATTTTTCTGTAATTTTTTCTGCATGTTCCTAAAAAAAATTCTGCAAGTGCTTGCGACAATATGCCTCCTCTTTAACCTTATTTAATTGTCTTAATGATAAACAATATTACTACCAGTTCTCTGTTTAAATATATACAGCGGATGATTTTACCATTATCTACCTTTCCCATCTTTTTAACCTTTCCCAATCCAGTCTGATATACTGTCCTGGCTTTTGACCATTCTATCTGGGGTTCTTTCCCTTCCCTTTTTCTCTGTTTGACCATTGGCAGTATATAAGAGAGCTATTCCCCATCATTGGCTGCTACCGAGGAAAGGAGGAGCCCACCTGAAACATGTCTAGCCCAGACCTGATCCCCAATATTTGCTCTTACATTGTGGCATACACCTCCAGAGACTCTGCCGTGACCACACTTCTCAGCGCAGACGTGGACAACTTACATATCACCAGCTCACGCGATGTACGCCTTTTAACACGCAAGGCTGGCCGCAGAAGATCCCAGGACGCTGCACACCCCCATATGCTCGCAGTTAGAGACAGCTTGCCTTACCAACGGGCCGCCTCAGGCAGCTAGACCACGGGAGTCAGCGAAACAGACCCCTAACATTTCCCTTTGCATGAATATATACGGAACTAACTTTCTCTATCACCGGCAGCATCTGCATACTATTTTTCCACAGGAGCATCGCACTACTGGATATACACCAATGCATATTTACTTTGCAGGAATATGCACTTGCAGCTACATAGTAGCAAATTTTCCCTTACAGGAACTCAAACCCCAAATATACAGCATATAGGCCTGTATAGCTGCACATTAATTGCATGTATCAACTACTGTTTTACTCCTGTATATAGGATCTACAACTTTCGGGCTAAATACCCAGAGAGACTTTATATCTTGCTTTACCGGCCACTGTTTGCCACATTTTATATTGAAATTTTAAGGGGAGTTTTATTTTTATTATTCTTTTTATCAGTTGTTAGTCTCCACTGTATCACCACCGATAGAGGATCCACAAGGGCGCTGCGGCATCTCTTTGTTCACACAGTATCTGACTTGTAATATACATTTTTCAATAAATTAGTTTTTCTTAGCCCTATGGTCTAACTCTTCTTTTACCTGCACATTGTGTCTATCTCCTCCTGTTTCTCCTCCCCCCCCCCTTTGTCGATTCTCTACTGTAACCCCTTTTTTCCTATTTTCTACAAATTCATTTGTTTCCTGACCATTCCAACATAAGTACTTGAGGACTGTATCTTTTTGCCTTATATTTCTATTACACTTTTTCAGACTGAATACAGCCCTGCAAAATATGTTGCCAGAATTAGAGCCATAAGAAATAAATGTCCCAGTTCTGTTAAAGTGGTACTCCACTGGCCAGTGTTTGGAACTAAAAGTTCCGAATGCGGTTTTTCCACTGCGGGGGCCAGCCACGCCCCCTTTGTGACATCACGACCACGCCCCTTCAATGCAAGTCTACGGGAGGGGGCGTGACTGTCCTCACGCCCCCTCCCATAGACTTGCATTGAGGGGGCGTGGTCGTGATGTCACAAGGGGGCGTGGCTGACCCCCGCAGCACGAAAACAGCATTCGGAATATTTAGTTCTTAACGCTGGCCACTGGAGTACTCCTTCAATGACCACATGTAGATACATGACAGCAGTCAACATTTATCAATCAGTAAAAGGGGCATGGTCTTCCAGTCGCAATGCATTCTCCGCCCATGACAAATCGAAATCCCTTTGTTATATATATAAATGTTATTTTTAAAATGCCCACATCTCAAGGGGAAAAAAAAAACTTATTTCAAAAGCCTATAAAATACCATTCACATTTACATCAGTGCCATCAACCCAACAACCTAAGAACAACTTACCCAGAAAATGACATGGGCTCTGCTAACTGACCTACAGATGTTTAATACAGTTATGGCTTCCAGTTGGCACATTAAAGAACCAAACATTTCACTGCACTCTTGTTTTACCAACCTTACTCGCTTTAAGAACTTTTACTTGATCTTCAAATACTGTATCTTTATTCTTATCAAGAAAGCCGTCACATTGATATTCTACCTGTAAATAATGTTATAAAAGAAAGTTATAAAACTTTTGTTCACATACAGGAGTTTTCTGTACGACATTCGAAAATAATGAAAAATAATAAAACAGGAAAGTGCACCCAGTAGTCAGCTTAGGATCTCTGTTTCATGGTTTCTTGTATGACTAAAACAGAGACAAAGGATCCATTATCTAAGTAAAAACCTACTCTATATTTAGATGTTTGCATAATGTAGTATAGAGAGGACTCCTCAGTACCCTTGTCTTAGAGAGCACACATGTACATAGCAGCTGATGTATTCAGAAAACTGCATAGTATTAGACATGCATATATTGCATATCTTGTAATAACATATGCAGTCTGAAAAAAGGGGTTTTGTACAGCCCCTTAAAAGGGTTTACCAGTCACAGCATATTGATGGCCTATCCTTAGGATAAGCCATCATTGTCAGATGGGTGCAGGGCCAATACCAGGATACATCATTGCATTTGCCTGAACTGCAGCATCCTCTCAGAGAGAAACAGAGCTTGAAGCAGGTGGCTCCGTAGATGTGTAGTGGCCGTGCTGGGTAACAGCAGCTTGGCTCCCACTAAAGTGAACCCTCACTATGCTGGCACAGTGGCTCTGCCAAACAGCTGGTCAGTAGGGTGTCAGGTGTCAGACCACCACCTACCAGAGATTGATGGCCTATCCTGACAAAAAAAGGATTTGGCATGTTGAGTTTTAACTGCCCAACCCTTCTCTCAGTACAGAACACATGAATGTTCACGTGTATGAAGGGACTGGGAGAAACAGCTGTTGGATGAAAGTCCCCTTTAGTAAATAGGAGTCTATGTTACCTTATCAGCAAAATGTTGGATGATAAATGCTACATTGGACAGACGTGGTTTCTCAAACAATGAACAAGTTTTCAGGTGCGTGTTGTACAGTTTCTGGGCCCAGGTATTGTCTGTTCCTTTGGGCATCTGCAAAAAAAGACAAAACAAAAAAAAAAAAACATAAAATAAAGGCAATTCTTTAAGACAAAACATTCCTCAGCCCTCCCAAACTATACATTAAAGTTTATAGCTTTCACTATTTATATATTTATATATATATATATATATATATATATATATATATATACACATACACACTGTACATTTTTTTCTTCTATTTTATGACTAGTTGATTATTTAAGACATCATTGTAATGAAGTACAAACATGTTTTATTACAATAGCAGCAATGCAGAATAACCAGCCTCTCCTACCTTACATTCTTCATCAAGCAGGTCCAGAATACCCATTTTGGCCTCTATAAGATTAATGCATGGCTGGTTGTCATAAAAATCTATCAAAGTCCATGGGATTTGTTCCTTCATGTACTCTTCTTGTTCCAACTTAAACACATGCTGTAAATAGGACACAAAAATGTATATCTCAGAAGAAAACAAGAATGCAGAAAATACAAGTCTGGGGTAGAATACACAAGGGTATGTTCACACTGCGGAGTTCCCACAGAATTCCTTGAGCGGAATCCCGCAAGTAAAATTCCACACAGTGAACGTTAGCATCAGTGTGAATAGGTCCTCCGCGAGACGCGTTCACACTGCGGAATTTCAGCGGCGGACAATTCCGCGAGCACTGCATAGCCGTCAATGGTGATGGCACAGTGCCAAGCGGCCCTACCGCAGCTGCCGGCTGCCAGGCCAAATCTCCGCTTGCTGAATTCCACGAGCGGAGATTCAGCTACATATCCGTAGTGTTAACATACCCTAAGGCCAATACTTTGGCAAAAGCTTTCTCAGACTTATATTACGTAGGATAGAAGCTGTGAATGATATTACTAGTGGGTCATTCATCATACTGGGTTTCTAATACAGAACCTCAATAAAGTACGTAAAGCTTCTGTTTAGAAATGTTGGACCAGATTTTTCATGTAAGATCTCAATAGATAAAATCTTTACATTTTTTTTTTTTTTTTTTTTTGAAACACTGAGGTTTTCTTTAGGTCCAGGAGATGACAGGACAGTATCAGACATGTACTAGTTCCTGATAACACATAGAACAATAGTGACTATAAGTAAAAACTCTACATGTCACACATATGACATGGATGTTTCTCTGTCCAGGCGCCGCTATGGTTTGACCAATTAAAGTCCCCAAATAAAGTTACACTAAGCGCTACTCTAAATAGTTTGTTTGTTCTTTTCTGGTAAATCTCCAGATAATCTGACAATAACTTTCAATCACAGTAATAAAAATATCCATAAAAACGTATAGTAAACGCTAGTGAATGACTGTAATGTATCCTTTAGTCTACTATCAGTATAAAGGCATTAGGTCCTAAAAGGAGAATTATCTTGCTGCAAAACATAGCTTTAGATCACAGGGGGTCAGACCACTGGGGCCCCTGTGATCTACATCTTGGGACGACGGCTTTCCCCAGGAACGGGGAATGTCGACCCCCGCACAAAGCAGAGACTGACACACCCCCCTCCATGTATCTTTATGGGAGAGCCGAAGATACAGCTGGGGTCGACATGCTCCGTTCCCGGGAAAGCCAGTGTCGGACCACCCCCGCATGATACTTCTAACTACTTACAAGGTTAAACTGCTGCTGTAGCTTCTCATTGGCGTAGTTGATGCAAAACTGCTCAAAGCTGTTAATTTCAAATGTTTCAAATCTATAAGAAAAGAAGAAAACATTCATGATTAATAATAGGGCTCAATATATGGAAAAAAAATCACTTTATATAATAAGTATGGGCCATTGTGGAAGTGGATGAGGAGTTGTTGAGAGTTACTATGACCTATAATCACTGTAGAAAAGGGTGAGGTGGTGCGGGGAGAACCACTATCTGCAGCTGGAGGTGAACAAAAAGCCAGAAACAGCCGTGCTATAAAGGGTACCTTTCATCCAAAAAACTTTTGATATATTATAGATTAATGTATACAGAATAACTTTCCAATAGCATGTTATTAAAAAATATGCTTCTATCCATTTAATTTCCCACTTTGAACAAATGACCACTAGGGGTCTCCCTACCAGTCCTTTTTTTATAGATTTCAGACTTATGCTGGAGTCCTAAATCTCAGACTGCAGCCGGGACACAGACAAACTCCCTGGCAGGGAGCAGTGCTGAGTTTGTCTGTGTCCCGGCTGCAGTCTGAGATTTAGGACTCCAGCATGAGTCTGAAATCTATAAAAAAGGACTGGTAGGGAGACCCCTAGTGGTCATTTTTTCAAAGTGGAAAATTAAATATAAAGAAGCATATTTTTTTAATAACATGCTATTGGAAAGTTATTCTGCATACATTAATCTATAATATATCAAAAGTTTTTTGGATGAAAGGTACCCTTTAATGGGAATTGTGTAAACAATGCAGCACCATGAGCTACACTGTTTCCATATCTCCCAGTAACCAGTACTGGAGTTCTATAAACAGTAAACCACCCCTAGATGCCACAAAGCAGACTTGGGGGGGGGGTCTTTTAATTTTGGCATAGGGGCAGGTCCCATGGACCCGCATCTATCAGTCATTTTAGGGAAGTGGTCTTCAACCTGCGGACCTCCAGATGTTGCAAAACTACAACTCCCAGCATGCCCAGACAGCCATCGGCTGTCCGGGCATGCTGGGAGTTGTAGTTTTGAAACGTCAGGAGGTCCGCAGGTTGAAGACCACTGTTTTAGGGCATATCCCGTGGCTATGCCATGAATGTTGAAATGGAAATATCCCTTCAAGTGTGAAAATGCATGTATAATTCTTACTCATAAGCAACTATATGGAGCAGAATAATGCATTTTACATGGTTAAAGAGAAGTTCTATTTGAAAAAAAATCAAACCATGTGACCCAACGTTAAGGCAGCAAAGTCACCAAATGTATCACATTACTTTTTGAGCCATTCAAATGTATGCAAGACTATGGGAAGCTGCTTAAAATAGATGATTACATACTCGGCACAGAAAAGATGATCTGCAGACAGCTTACTGTCAAAATATAAAAAAAGATGATAAAACAAAGAATAAAATGACATAATGCTATGTTATTGACAGAGCAACGGCAGGGACTGAAAGTAAGAAATGCAGACAGATCTAATGCGACATCTGCTATGATCACCACGGCAAACACTAAAAAGTACTGAAAAATAGTGGTTCCGTGTTAGGTAAACTATTCTGTGTTACATATTTATTATACCGAGCTCGATATGGCGCTGTGACATGGGATCCACTGTGTTTGTGAGCAGCACATCCAAAATAGTATGCAAATCAAGGTGGATGCCAGCCGAAACAGCCCAGGTCAGTCTGTAATACTTGAGCCACGATATAAAAAAAAAAAAAGCTCTGCAACACCCCAAATTCAGTGAAGAATGCCCTTTATTCAGCCATGTTTTAGAATACAGCGTTTCAATGGCCTCTTGCCATCTTTCTTACGTATGCTTGAGAAAGATGGCGAGAGGCCCATGAAACGTATCCAGAAGCATGGGTGAATAAAGTGCATCATTCACTGCAGAGCTCTGTTTCATATATATATATATATATATATATATATATATATGTATAAAATATAATAAAAAAAATAATAGAAAGGGAACATATAGCCTCATTGTAACAAAGCACAAGTCCAAAGTTTCAGGCCTGCACAACCTTCAGCTCCAGACACAGGTTAACGTTGGGCAAATGTACCACAGTGAGTGAAGTTCCATGCACAAACACTTTTCTGATGAATGAGATTCATGCTTGGAACTGCGCTGAGCGTGGTACGGCTGCCTCAACAACTGTACCGCCTAGCATGGCCTGCGTCTTCCCGCACTGGAGCTGAATATCACAGAGGCCTGTAGCTTAGGACTTATGCTTTAGATATTGATGCCCTATCTTTAGGATAGGCCATCAATATTTGGTGGAAAGCTGAGTTTCCAGACCTTCATTAATCCACATGGGTAGCTGTGCATTGTATTGCCTTACATCCCAATCACTAGAATAGGACAAGGTGCAAGACCAACTACAGCTATCTGTATGGAAAATCCTGTAAACACTAAAGGGAAGCAAGAGCTGCACTTACTTTATTGTGCTTGATGGTGGGGGCCCCAGATAACAGAACCCTACTGTTCAAACACTGATCGTAGTGACAAGCCAAACTTAAAACGTGTCACTGTAACCTACTACTGAATGCGAATAAAATGGAACTTAAAAGGGGTACTCTGCCCCTAGACATCTTATTCCCAATCCAAAGGATAGGGGATAAGAGGTTTGATCGAGGGGGTCCTACCTCTGCACCCGCTATCTTTCTGCTGCACCCGGCGTTACGTTTAGAACGTCGGGTGCAGTGCCGGGGGCTCGTGATGTCATGGCCATGCCCCCTCAATTCAATTCTATGGGAGGGAGCGTGACGGCCCCTCCCATAGAATTGCATAGAGGGGGCGTGATTATGATGTCATGAGCCCCCGCCCTGCATCGCCAGTCATCCGGCATGGAGCGAAGTTCACTCCGTGCATCGGATGTCTGGGGTGCCACAGCCGAGATCGCGGGGGTCCCGAGCGGCGAACCCCCGTGATCAGACATCTAATCCCCTATCTTTTGGATAGGGAATAACACATTTAGGGGTGGAGTACCCCTTTAAGCCATCAATGTGTTTAATGCAAATCATAAAGCTCCATACCAGTAATGTGTATTAGTTATTTCTTCAGTTATTCATTTTCTTTTATTAGCATCTGTGAATTTTATATAAGCTTGTGTGACAACAGTTTTAAAACACAATATTAGAAGTGATACAACCATGTAAAGCAATATATAAATGTTCATTGGAATATGCTATTTACCCATAAATGTCCAGGACTCCAATAAAGGAATTTTGCTTGGCAGATGACAGTAGAGCTTTATTTACATGATTAACAATCCAGGTGAACAAGGAAGCATAGATGTGTTTGGACAAAGCATCTCGAGCATTGGTGGCCTGTAGCCGTGATAGTGGCTTGATATAGGTCTCCGCAGCAGTCACCAGTTTTCGATGGCAGAGCCAGTGTGACATTTCTTCATAGTCCACTCCCATTAGATCACAAAATATAAGTAGGGGTTCATGTTTTGGCTGTAAAGAAAATACAAAACCTTAAGAAAACAATTTACAAAAACTGGAAAATATATACAGCTCACCCTCATAGTGTTCGGTCTCTGCTGCTCATCCAGTCTGGGTGCACAGAAAACGTGGCCGCTCCACGAGGCAAACAATACAGGAAGAGATCACTTGAAAAAATCCATAGTGAAAAACTCCAGCACTTCCAGGGTGGATAAAAAAAGTATAGAATTTATTCAATCTCCATGGAGGTAAAAAACATGCATAGAAGGCAGGACAATACAATAAAAACCGACGCGTTTCGTTAGCCTTTGTCAAGGTATGAGAAAGGATAACGAAACGCGTCAGTTTTTATCGTATTTTCCTGCCTTCTATGCATGTTTTTTACCTCCACGGAGATTGAATAAATTCTATACTTTTTTATCCGCTCTGGAAGTGCTGGAGTTTTTCACTATGGATTTTTTCAAGTGATCTCTTCCTGTATAATTTACAAAAACACCAAGATATAATGTGCCGGCATTATGTAGAAATATGGGGGGGGGAAAAATTGACACACTAACCCAAATAAAACTAATAAAATATCTTGGTTAGTGTAGAACAATTGCTATCAGATGCATCAGATTTTTTTATGCCTCTGTAGCTTAAAAAGGATTTGTTATTAGCCCTGTTTAATACTATTTTACCCGTTAACGGCAACGTACGTAATTGTACATCCTGATGGCTGGGACTTAGCGCACCAGGGCGTACATTTATGTCCAGTGCAATGGAGTAGTGCTTGCTTCATGCACGGCAGGTCCCGGCTGCTATCGTCAGCCATGGACCCTCCAGTAATGGTGAACATCAGCGATCACGTGGTCTTCTTCTCTGGTCTACCTTCCAGAGAAGTAGATGGCCCATAATACTCATCAGTGCTATGCCTAGGCAAAAAAAAAAATAATTACTAATTACTAGTAGTTACTAGTAATTACTAAAAATTACTGCAGATAGTCCCCTATGAGGACACAAAAAGTGAATAAAAAAAAAAAGTTATTTTTTTAAATGTGAAAAAGCCCCTCCCAAATAACATTTTTATTTGCCCCTTTTTCCCCTTTTACTCAAAAAAAGCATAAAAAAATATAAACATATTTGGTGTCTGTGCATGCGTAAATGTCAGAACTAGCAATATATAATGTTAATGATCCTGTACGGTGAACAGCATGAACGTAAAAAAGAAAAAAAAAGTCTGAAACGTCTGCTTTTTGGCCACATTCCATCCCAGAAAAATAAAATAAAAAGTAATCAAAAAGTCACATATACACAACCAATATGAATAATAGCTACAGATCAGGGCGCAAAAAATTAGCCCTCATACAGCCCCATATACGGAAAAATGAGAAAGTTAGAGTGGTCAGAAAACATACTAATTTTGTTTAAAAGGTTTGTACTACATAAAAAAACAATAATCAATTATAGTAAACCATGTAAACATGAGTATCATTTTAATCGTATTGACAAAATAAATAGTACATGTCATTTTTTCCATAAGGTGTACCATGTAAAAACAAGATTTGCTGTTTTCTTTAAAATTTCCCCTCTAAATAATATATCTTTTTTGGGAGCGCTGTACATTTTATGGTAAAATAAAAAAGGTGTCATTACAACGTACAATTGATCACACAAAAAACAAGCCCTTATATGGGTCTGTGGATGGAAAAATAAATATAAGGTATGGATTTCAGAAGGCAAGGAGGAAAAAACTAAAACATAAAAATGAAACTAGCTATGTCCTTAAATGGGCACTGTCACCAACTTTATTTTTTGATATGTTGTAGTACTTATGTACTACAACATATCCGTAATATATTTTCATTATTTATTTTTTCATTTTGAGGGTGAATTTTACGTTTGAAAACCGGCCACTAGGGGTCACCCTCCTAGCGGCCGGCTGCAGCCTGGCGTGACGTCACGCCTGAAAAAGGACTGATTTTGGCCTGGCAATCAGTCCTTTTTCATTTAGGCTGCTCTCGCTCCCTGCCTGTCAATCAGACAGGCGGGAGCGAGCGCATTGGCTCCCCGGCCACTGGCTGGGAGGCCACTCCTCCCGCACGTGTCGTCGCCGCTGACCCTGCACGCCCGCTGCCGGACTCTGCAGTATCAGTAAGCATCTGAAGGAGGGGGACAGGGGGAACTGGGTAAGTGTTTGTGACAGGGGGAACTGGGTATGCGGGGGGGGGGGGGGGGGGGGCTGTGTGTGACGGAAGGAACGGGGTATGCGGGGGGCGGGGTGTTTGTGAAGGAGGGGACGGGGTATGCGGCGGCGGGCGTAGCGCCGCATGGCACTAAGTTATAGTTCATTTACACAGGGTGCCTCCAGCTGTTTCACTACTACAACTCCCAGCATGCCCTGACAGCCAATAGATGTCAGGGCAAGCAGGGAGTTGTAGTGGTGAAACAGCTGGAGGCACCCTGTGTAGATGAACTAAGGGCAGAAGTCCCCCCCAGCAGGCATCAGTGACGTGGTGCCTGCTGGTGAAGTCTGCATGGTAGTGAGCACACTACCAGGCAGACAAAAAGTTGTTTTTAATATAGTAAAAAAAAAAATATTTAAAGCAGGGAGGGGGTTAGGGATAGATGGGCAATAGGCAGGGACAGAAAAAATATAGGATGGTGGGAGCTACCCTTTAAAGGGATACTCCAGTGGAAAATGTTTTTTAAATCAACTGGTGTCAGAAAGTTATACAGATTTGTAAATTACTTCTATTTAAAAATCTTAATCCTCCCAGTACTTATCAGCTTCTGTATACTACAGAGAAAGTTGTGAAGTTCTTTTCAGTCTGACCACAGTGCTCTCTGCTGACACCTCAGGAACTGTCCAGAGCAGGAACAAATCCCCACAGCAAACCTCTTCTGCTCTGGACAGTTCCTGACACAGACAGAGGTTTCAGCAGAGAGCACTGTGGTCAGACAAAAAAGAACAACTCAACTCCCTCTGTAGTATACAGTCACTGATGAGTACAGGAAGGATTAAGTAATTTACAAATCTGTTTAACTTTCTAGCACCAGTTGATTTGAAAAATAATTCCACTGAAGTAGCCCTTTAAGGCCAAAATGGACTGTGTCCTCAAAGAGTATCTGTCATTGTTAAGCATCTGCCCTGCTCCTCCCCGGAGCGCTCGCGGCGTTCCTCTCTCTGCAGCGCCCCGGTCAGACCCGCTGACCGGGAGCGCTGCACTGACACTGCCGGCGGGGATGCGATTCGCATAGTGGGACGCGCCCGCTCGCGAATCGCATCCCAAGTCTCTCACCTGTCCCGGTCCCCGTCTGTCTCGTCCTGGCGCGCGCGGCTCCACTCCTTAGGGCGCGCGCGCCAGCTCTTTAAGATTTAAAGGGCCAGTGCACCAATGATTGGTGCCTGGCCCAATCAGTCTGATCAGCCTCCACCTGCTCCCTGTCTATATAACCTCACTTCCCCTGCACTTCCTTGCCGTATCTTGTTGCCTTTGTGCCTTGAGAAAGCTATTATTGTGTTTGCCTTACCAGTGTACCTGACCTCTTGCCGTTGCCCCTGTCTACGATCCTTGCTGCCTGCCCTGACCTTCTGCTACGTCCGACCTTGCTCTTGCCTTATCCTTTGTACCGCGCCTATCTCAGCAGTCAGAGAGGTTGAGCCGTTGCCGGTGGATACGACCTGTTTGCTACCACCGCTGCAAGACCATCCCGCTTTGCGGCGGGCTCTGGTGAAAACCAGTAGCAACTTAGAACCGGTCCGCCGGCACGGTCCACGCCAATCCCTCTCTGACACAGCCTGCCGAATGCTAACAGTCATCAAACCATATTTTCTGAAATAACTCAGATAACAAAATTTTCCGAGCTTTAAAAAGCTCTGTATCATACCTTTCCCTTTGCTTACTTTGTATAAGGTGAAAGTGGGCGTTCCCCAGCAGGCATGACGTCACTGAAGCCTGTGAGAGCTGGGCCTCGCCATGCCCCGCACGCACTTCCTGAGTTTGGTCTCCTGCCAGGTTGGGAGGAGACCGAACTAACTGTTTGACTTGGGGCAGGGGACAGAACAGGGCCACCTAGTGGACATTTTTTCAATCACATTAAAAACATATAAAGGTTGAGGATCTTAACAGCAATTAAATAGCAAAGTGTCTTCTAATTACATAAGGAAAAATATATTAAACGTATAGTTTGGCGACAGGTACCCTAAGTGGTTAAGGGCAGAATAACATGGAACATGTTGTTACTGTTGGTTATAGTTCTGCAGTATTCTTGAGGGCAGATTTTCCCTGGGAATGATGCAGGGAATGATGGCTGACTACAGTGTAAGCAAACACATTATACATCTTTTATAGAAAACAATGTCAGGCACCAGGTAGCGGGTAAAAGTCCTCTTTATTGAAGCATTGCGATAAAATCCAAGCAGTTGGCTTCTACACTCTGCTTGTATTTTATCTCTATGCTTCAATAAAGAGGACTTTTACTCGGTACCTGGTGCCGGACATCGTTTTCTACATTTGGTTTGGTGAGGGGTGGCGCTACCCCATAGCCAGGGCACAGCAGCGGGAGCAAGGAGTTAAGCGGTTTTCTCCATACATGAAGTCATTATTCATCTTTGGTTTAACTGATCAGAAGGAAGTCCCGGCCTACAATCCTCTCCTGAATAGATGAGTCGGCTGTAGATGCTGAGCCACCATGCCTTATGATTGTTTCCTCTGTGGTAACTAAAGCACATTACTCCCGTCAGACTTATATAGACACTGTTGTTTCAACAAACTTTGCATAAACAGCACCAGTAAATGTAAGAAAATGCAACGATCATTCACTCTCAGTTCAATACTCAAATCCGTCTTGACAAACCAGACAGATTATGAGCCAATATGCTGCCTATAGAAGTCTATAAAGAGATGAATGGATGGAGGAGCACTGAGAGAGGACTATAGGGCAGTGTTTCCCAACCAGGCTGCCTCTGGCTGTTGCAAAACTACAACTTCCAGCATGCCCGAAAAGCCGCATGCTGGGAGTTGTAGTTTTGCAACAGCCTGAGGCACACTGGTTGGAAAAAACTGCTTTAGGGAAAACTGTAAATTAGGCTGTGTTCACATAAAGTGGTAAAGTGCCACGTGGTCAATTACCATGCTACAAATGGCACTCTGAATTCACACTTTTTGTAATGTGGTTACTGGCCATGTGGTTTCTACAGGTAAGAAAAACAAGTTTTTCGCTTTCAGTCCAAAAAGAAAAGAAAATGTGCAAAGTTTGCTGCATAGTCTTTTCCTGCATGGCCCACTAGTTATGTGTGAACTCAGTCTAAGAGGTAGAGTATGTAAAGAGGTGGGAAGAAAAAACAGAAAAATGCCAAAGTGATTTATTGGGAAGAAATAGGATATGTTCACAGCTGCATTCATGTTTCTGTTCCATCATAAAAACAAAAAAATAACGGCATGCTGGATCTGTTACATGTCAGATCCCAACAGAAGCCAGGACTAGCAGGAATCCTTGATATCTTGTGGTGCGGTAATAACTCAATTATGAATTATGGTTATAAAAATATTAATTATGAAAACATTTTTTTGGGAAAATTATCCAAAAAAAGATCAAAATTATGACCTGGTGAATTGGAGACAAAGCTAATAAATACAATTCACATCTGAGTCCGACTATTTCCTCAGATATCAACAAGTTCTTTTATGACACGATTACATTAACGCTTATGGATGTAGTTTTGCAATATACAATAATACACAGGTATTATAAAGGTATGCAGATTTATTGGTTATAAGGTTATAAACATAAATGAGTAATAAACACAATGATACATGCAAATAAATATCAATTAGACATGTTAGTAAGCATTATAAGCTTGTTAATTGCATACCTATAGTAGAACAATACATGTGAGTAGTAAGTAACTTGTTACAATAAAACATGAGCTATGAGGTCAGGATATCATATAAGAAAAAGGCTTATACATCACTGTCCAGAGAAAACTCATGATATCAAGATGGGCAATATCTAATCAGAGACATATCAATATGGAATGCTAAATACACTCCGCCTCTTCTAACCAACTACACATCACATGACATGAATGGGCAAATCCATCTAAGGATATAAACATGGAAGACATTTTTTACACTTCCACCCCATTCTGGACTATGTTCTACAGCTGACTTTGGTAAGATTATTAAAGGAAAACTGTCAGATATTTTCTCCTGCACTATCCACAGGTTCTGGTGGATAGTGCGGGAGACGCTGATTAAAACAAGCCCTACCTTACCCCGATCCGTCCGGCCGTTCGTCCGCAATTGTCGTTTTATTATATGTGGAAATCTTGCTGTAACTGGCACGGGCGGGGCTTCTGCAGGTTAACTGGCACGGACGTCAGCGCCGCTTATGAATATTCATCCCCCCTCCCTCAGTTAGGAGCGGCAAAGAGATGGAGAACTGGAGGGAGGGGAATGAATATTCATAAGCAGCGCTGACGTCAGTGCCAGTTAACCTGCAGAAGCCCCGCCCGTGCCAGTTACAGCAAGATATACACATAGAATAAAACTACAATTGCGGGCGAACGGCCGGGTGGATCCGGGTAAGGTAGGGCTCATTGGAATCAGAGTCTCCCGCACTATCCAACAGTACTTTGCATAGTGCGGGAGAAAATATCTGACAGTTTTCCTTTAAGACAATTAAATAGCAATGATATATGATCTCGCTAGACTATATTTTAGGAGGAAAGACTTGAAGCAAGTTTCCTGTGTGGGAAATTTACTTATAACACTTAGCTTGGCAATTAGGAGTTCTATCAATATGTATAAGCAGTAATTTAAAAGGGGTACTCCAGTGGGAGAAAATTTTTTTTTTATCAATTGGTGCCAGAAAGTTAAACAGATTTGTAAATTACGTCTATAAAAAATTAGTTATCCTTCCAGTACTTATTAGCTGCTATATACTACAGAGAAAGTTCTTTTCTTTTTGGATTTCTTTTTTTTTTTCGGTCCACAGTGCTCTCTGCTGACACCTCTGTCCGTATCAGGAACTGTCCAGAACAGGAGCAAATCTCCATAGCAAACATATGCTGCTCTGGACAGTTCCTGATACAGACAGAGGTGTCAGCAGAGAGCATTATAGACAGAAAAAAAAAGAAATCCCAAAACAAAAGAACTTTCTCTGCAATATACAGCTGCTAATAAGTACTGGAAGGATAAAGATTTTTTAATAGAAGTAATTTAGAAATCTAACTTTCTGGCACCAGTTGATTTAAAAAAAAAAAAAAAAGTTTTCAAGTGGAGCACCCCTTTAATGCTTTGATGGATTTGGTACACTTGTAGAGAAGAGACTTGTGGTCTACTTAGAACCTATACAACATGGCGGACACATCATGCTATTATGCTATTAAACATAGCGATTCATTTTTGGGGCATACAATAAGTATGACAGGATAATAAAAAATAATAATAATGCAGTGTGTTTATAAAATATCACTAATGCATTCAGCAACTAAATGAAAATCAGGAAGAAAACCACCCAAATGAAGGTCAAAATGACACTCTTGACTTCCATCGACTCATGGAGGTTTACAGATGGTTACATTTGTTATGTGTGTCAGGAGATTTCCCAATGACACAGCAAACATGTACTACAAATGTGGTACAAACAAAATGAGGTTTAGCTAGGCAATGACATTACAACTACCAAAAGATCATTAGGTAGACTGCTATGTGTAAGGATCAGGGCAGGTACCAGACACTTCCAGCTGATCTCATTATAAGGCAAAATAGATCAGCAGTGAGATCCAAGTCAATAAGTCTATCTAAGGTCAGTAGAGGTTATCGTTGCCTATAGTCATGAAGACTGTGGCCAATCCTTCCTAATTTACCTTGATCTGGGGACTGTAGGATACTGACAGCTTAGCTCTCCAGCAGGGGCAAGTTTCAGATTAGAGTACCCCCCTTCCATATTAAATACGCATGTACATTACTATATAAAAGCCTGTTCACACACGTCTAATTGCAAACACACTTTGTTATTCCAGACAATGGAAGGTGAACTAAATAAGTCACTGAAATCATTCTAATAATATGTTCTAGTGAACATTATACATACATTAAGCAATGGTAAAGGACACTTACCGGAATTAAACAACTGTCACTATCCCGAGACTTAATGTCCACATTTCCAAAGTGAAGTATAGAAGCCAAAATCCTGAAGATTCCCATCTGATGCTGATCTCCGATCCCTTGAAGTAGCAGTTAGAAATAAAGAAAACTCATGTAAACAGAACGAGGAACATTTAGTAGATATAATATGGCCAATGACAGAGTGCTACCCACCTAGTAAAGAACAAGCTTGCCTTGTGTTCCTTAGTTCTTTTGCATCATCAACTCCATCAATCACGGGGCTTCTCCCTTGCTTGGTATAGTGGAAACTGTTGGCATTTCCTGTTGGGAAAAAGTGGAATTGTGCTTAAAAATGTGATCACCATTTGTTAAAAACTAAACAAAAACTAAAAAACTAAACAAAACAAAAAAGATTACACAAAAATAACTAAAGATAACCTTAAGAAGAATTACAGAATTACATACCCTGGAATGGGGTTCTGTTGGTGAAATATGCCCATAGGGGAAGATTTATCAAAACCTGTCCAGAGGAAAAGTTCTCCAGTTGCCCATAGCAACCAATCAGATCGCCTCTTTCATTTTTCACAGGCCTCTTTAAAAATGAAAGAAGCGAGCTGATTGGTTGTTATGGGCAACTGCACAGTGCACTCTTCCTGTGCACAAGTTTTGATAAATCTCCCCCATAACCTTTAAAGAAATTATTCAGCACAAACTATTTTCATGTCCTCAAATCCCCAAAAACCTAAATATCTATCAAATACTTGAGACAGGGGTACACACAGCCTATGCCCAAGAACTGCACTCTTCCTGCTTGGTTTCTATATCACTAATAGTGCCCAATGTATACAATACATAGTGACAGGCCTCCCTGTCCATTAAAGGGGTTATCCAGGAAAAAAACTTTTTTTTATATATCAACTGGCTGCAGAAAGTTAAACATATTTGTAAATTACTTCTATTAAAAAAACTTAATCCTTTCAGTATTTATGAGCTGATGACGTTAAGTTGTTCTTTTCTGTCTAAGTGCTCTCTGATGACACGTGTCTTGGGAACCGCCCAGTTTAGAAGCAAATCCCCATAGCAAACCTCTTCTACTCTGTGCAGTTCCCGAGACAAGCAGAGATGTCAGCAGAGAGCACTGTTGCCAGACAGAAAACAACAACTCAACTTCAGCAGCTGATAATTATTGAAAGGATTAAGATTTTTTTAATAGAAGTAATTTACAAATCTGTTTAACTTTCTGGAGCCAGTTGATATATAAAAATAAAAAAAGTTTTTTCCTGGAATACCCCTTTAATGTTGGAGAGCAGGTTTCGTTCATCTTAACATCCACTGTCATAAACAAGTCATTATACAAAGTGACTATAATGGCACTAGCAAAAGTTTACACTTTGCTTTTAAAATTAATTTGCAGATCCTCATACCTTTTAAAGGTAGTGACTTTATATTTAATATACTAGCTGAGTACCCGGGACTGCACGGTTTTTCTTGCCTTATCCTTGTGGGGGAGGAAAAGCAACGAAGGAGGAAGCTTTTGTCCTCATATCCCGTCCCCATATCTAAACCTCATATCCCGTCCCCATATCTAAACCTCATATCCCGTCCCCATATGTAAACCTCATATCCCGTCCCCATATCTAAACCTCATATCCCGTCCCCATATCTAAACCTCATATCCCGTCCCCATGTGTAAACCTCATATCCCGTCCCCATATGTAAACCTCATATCCCGTCCCCATATCTAAACCTCATATCCCGTTCCCATATGTAAACCTCATATTCCGTCCCCATATCTAAACCTCATATCCCGTCCCCATATTTAAACCTCATATCCCGCCCCCATGTGTGGAGGGTGTGGCTTGCCAGTAACTGACACATTCACCAGGAGATACAGAGCGGAGCTTGTGGAGTAAGGCACCAGAAGTCCTATATACTTGCAGCGGACTTGAATCAAAAAACCCCATCCTTCACATATGGGGTTAGGTTAGTGGTTAATTTAACTATTATATATTTTTATTTGACATATAAGTAACATGTGACCAAGTATTAGTGAAATATCTCCAGCCGTACTAAAGTGCTGGAACATACATTTCCCATAGATTTGCATTGGACTTTAAACAAAAACCCAGACCCTCGCAAATTAGGGTAGGTTAGGGTTAAATTAACTATCCTATATTTTTAGTGGACATATAAGTAACATGTGACCAAGTATTATAAAAAATATCTCCAGTTGTTTGGAAGTTATGCAGTAACATACATTTCCCATAGACTTGTATGGGACTTTAAATAAAAACCCTGACTCTTGCAAATGGGGGTGGGTAAGGGTTAAATCACCTATCCTATGTTTGTAGTTGACATATTAGTAACATGTGTGCCAAGTTTCATGTTCATATCTTTAGCCGTTTGGAAGTAATGCTGGAACATACATATTGGGGGAGATTTATCAAAATTTGTCCAGAGGAAAAGTTGCTGACTTGCCCATACATCCAATCAGATCGCTTCTTTCATTTTTAACAAGGCCTCTACAAAATGAAAGAAGTGATCTGATTGGTTGCTATGGGCAACTCAGCAACTCTTCCTCTCTACAGGTTTTGATAAATCTCCCCCATTGAGTAACATATACATATTATATTATAATATTATATATATATATATATATATATATATATATATATATATATATATATATATTAGCATATATGTCCCAAAACCTAAAGCAGCAAATCCACACCATATTGCTCACAATTTGGTGGCGAAATGCCAATGAAGATTTTTTCCAGCTTTTCTACTGCATACGATCTGCAGCATGTGGCTGTCCACCTAGAGTAACAATAGTGTTACGCCGAGCGCTCCGGGTCCCCGCTCCTCCCCGGAGCGCTCGCTACACTCTCGCTCCCGCAGCGCCCCGGTCAGATCCACTGACCGGGTGCGCTGCGATACCGCCTCCAGCCGGGATGCGATTCGCGATGCAGGTGGCGCCCGCTCGCGATGCGCACCCCGGCTCCCGTACCTGACTCGCTCTCCGTCGGTCCTGTCCCGGCGCGCGCGGCCCCGCTCCGTAGGGCGCGCGCGCGCCGGGTCTCTGCGATTTAAAGGGCCACTGCGCCGCTGATTGGCGCAGTGGTTCTAATCAGTGTGTTCACCTGTGCACTCCCTATGTATACCTCACTTCCCCTGCACTCCCTCGCCGGATCTTGTTGCCATTGTGCCAGTGAAAGCGTTCCTTGTGTGTTCCTAGCCTGTGTTCCAGACCTCCTGCCGTTGCCCCTGACTACGATCCTTGCTGCCTGCCCCGACCTTCTGCTACGTCCGACCTTGCTTCTGTCTACTCCCTTGTACCGCGCCTATCTTCAGCAGTCAGAGAGGTTGAGCCATTGCTAGTGGATACGACCTGGTCACTACCGCCGCAGCAAGACCATCCCGCTTTGCGGCGGGCTCTGGTGAACACCAGTAGTGACTTAGAACCGGTCCACTAGCACGGTCCACGCCAATCCCTCTCTGGCACAGAGGATCCACCTCCTGCCAGCCGGCATCGTGACAGTAGATCCGGCCATGGATCCCGCTGAAGTTCCTCTGCCAGTTGTCGCCGAACTCACCACGGTGGTCGCCCAGCAGTCACAACAGATAGCGCAACAAGGCCACCAGCTGTCTCAACTGACCGTGATGCTACAGCAGCTACTACCACAGCTTCAGCAATCATCTCCTCCGCCAGCTCCTGCACCTCCTCCGCAGCGAGTGGCCGCCTCAGGCCTACGACTATCCTTGCCGGATAAATTTGATGGGGACTCTAAGTTTTGCCGTGGCTTTCTTTCACAATGTTCCCTGCACTTGGAGATGATGTCGGACCAGTTTCCTACTGAAAGGTCTAAGGTGGCTTTCGTAGTCAGCCTTCTGTCTGGAAAAGCTCTGTCATGGGCCACACCGCTCTGGGACCGCAATGACCCCGTCACTGCCTCTGTACACTCCTTCTTCTCGGAAATTCGAAGTGTCTTTGAGGAACCTGCCCGAGCCTCTTCTGCTGAGACTGCCCTGCTGAACCTGGTCCAGGGTAATTCTTCCGTTGGCGAGTACGCCGTGCAATTCCGTACTCTTGCTTCAGAACTATCCTGGAATAATGAGGCCCTCTGCGCGACCTTTAAAAAAGGCCTATCCAGCAACATTAAAGATGTTCTGGCCGCACGAGAAATTCCTGCTAACCTACATGAACTCATTCATCTAGCCACTCGCATTGACATGCGTTTTTCCGAAAGGCGTCAGGAGCTCCGCCAGGATATGGACTTTGTTCGCACGAGGCGTTTTTTCTCCCCGGCTCCTCTCTCCTCTGGTCCTCTGCAATCCGTTCCTGTGCCTCCCGCCGTGGAGGCTATGCAAGTTGACCGGTCTCGCCTGACACCTCAAGAGAGGACACGACGCCGCATGGAGAATCTCTGCCTGTACTGTGCCGGTACCGAACACTTCCTGAAGGATTGTCCTATCCGTCCTCCCCGCCTGGAAAGACGTACGCTGACTCCGCACAAGGGTGAAACAGTCCTTGATGTCAACTCTGCTTCTCCACGTCTTACTGTGCCTGTGCGGATATCTGCCTCTACCTTCTCCTTCTCCACTAAGGCCTTCTTGGATTCCGGATCTGCAGGAAACTTTATTTTGGCCTCTCTCATCAACAGGTTCAACATCCCAGTGACCAGTCTCGCCAGACCTCTCTACATCAATTGCGTTAACAATGAAAGATTGGACTGTGCCGTGCGTTACCGCACGGAACCCCTCCTAATGTGCATCGGACCTCAAAAATTGAGTTTTTGGTCCTCTCCAATTGCACTTCCGAAATTCTCCTTGGACTACCCTGGCTTCAACACCATTCCCCAACCCTGGATTGGTCCACAGGGGAGATCAGGAGTTGGGGTACCTCTTGTTTCAAGGACTGCCTTAAACCGGTTACCAGTACTCCCTGCCGTGACCCTGTGGTTCCCCCTGTAACCGGTCTCCCTAAGGCCTATATGGACTTTGCTGATGTGTTTTGCAAAAAACAAGCTGAGACTCTTCCTCCTCACAGGCCTTATGACTGTCCTATTGACCTCCTCCCGGGCACTACTCCACCCCGGGGCAGAATTTATCCTCTGTCCGCCCCAGAGACTCTTGCTATGTCTGAGTACATCCAGGAAAATTTAAAAAAAGGCTTTATCCGCAAATCCTCCTCTCCTGCCGGAGCTGGATTTTTCTTTGTGTCCAAAAAAGATGGCTCCCTACGTCCTTGCATTGACTACCGCGGTCTTAATAAAATCACGGTAAAGAACCGCTACCCTCTACCTCTTATCTCTGAACTCTTTGATCGCCTCCAAGGTGCCCACATCTTTACCAAACTGGACTTAAGAGGTGCTTATAATCTCATCCGCATCAGGGAGGGGGATGAATGGAAAACGGCATTTAACACTAGAGATGGACACTTTGAGTATCTGGTCATGCCCTTTGGCCTGTGCAACGCCCCTGCCGTCTTCCAAGACTTTGTTAATGAAATTTTTCGTGATCTCTTAAATTTCTGTGTTGTTGTGTATCTGGACGATATTCTGATTTTTTCTGCCAACCTAGAAGAACACCGCCAGCATGTCCGCATGGTTCTTCAGAGACTTCGTGACAATCAACTTTATGCCAAAATGGAGAAATGTCTGTTTGAATGTCAATCTCTTCCTTTCCTAGGATACTTGGTCTCTGACCAGGGACTACAAATGGATCCAGACAAACTCTCTGCCGTCTTAGATTGGCCACGCCCCTCCGGACTCCGTGCTATCCAACGTTTTTTGGGGTTCGCCAATTATTACAGACAATTTATTCCACATTTTTCCACCATTGTGGCTCCTATCGTGGCTTTAACCAAGAAGAATGCCAATCCTAAGTCATGGCCTCCTCAAGCGGAAGACGCCTTTAAACGGCTCAAGTCTGCCTTTTCTTCTGCTCCCGTGCTCTCCAGACCTGACCCATCTAAACCCTTCCTATTGGAGGTTGATGCCTCCTCAGTAGGAGCTGGAGCGGTCTTTCTACAAAAAAATTCTTCCGGGCATGCTGTTACTTGTGGTTTTTTTTCTAGGACCTTCTCTCCGGCGGAGAGGAACTACTCCATCGGGGATCGAGAGCTTCTGGCCATTAAATTAGCACTTGAGGAATGGAGGCATCTGCTGGAGGGATCAAAATTTCCAATTATTATTTACACCGATCACAAGAATCTCTCCTATCTCCAGTCTGCCCAACGGCTGAATCCTCGCCAGGCCAGGTGGTCTCTGTTCTTTGCCCGGTTTAATTTTGAAATTCACTTTCGCCCTGCCGATAAGAACATTAGGGCCGATGCTCTCTCTCGTTCCTCGGAGGCCTCGGAAGTAGAGCTCTCTCCGCAACACATTATTCCTCCGGATTGCCTGATCTCCACTTCTCCAGCCTCCATCAGGCAAACTCCTCCAGGGAAGACCTTCGTCTCTCCACGCCAACGCCTCGGAATCCTCAAATGGGGTCACTCCTCCCATCTCGCAGGCCATGCGGGCATCAAGAAATCCGTGCAACTCATCTCTCGTTTCTATTGGTGGCCGACTCTGGAGACGGATGTTGTTGATTTTGTGCGGGCCTGCACTGTCTGTGCCCGGGATAAGACTCCTCGCCAGAAGCCTGCTGGTCTTCTTCATCCTCTGCCTGTCCCCGAACAGCCTTGGTCTCTGATTGGTATGGACTTTATTACAGACTTACCCCCATCCCGTGGCAACACTGTTGTTTGGGTGGTCGTTGATCGATTTTCCAAGATGGCACATTTTATTCCCCTTCCTGGTCTTCCTTCTGCGCCTCAGTTGGCTAAACAATTTTTTGTACACATTTTTCGTCTTCACGGGTTGCCCACGCAGATCGTCTCGGATAGAGGCGTCCAATTCGTGTCAAAATTCTGGAGGGCTCTCTGTAAACAACTCAAGATTAAATTGAACTTTTCTTCTGCTTATCATCCTCAATCCAATGGGCAAGTAGAAAGAATTAACCAAGTCCTGGGTGATTATTTACGACATTTTGTTTCTTCCCGCCAGGATGACTGGGCAGATCTTCTACCATGGGCCGAATTCTCGTACAACTTCAGAGTCTCTGAATCTTCTTCCAAATCCCCATTTTTCGTGGTGTACGGCCGTCACCCTCTTCCCCCCCTCCCTACTCCCTTGCCCTCTGGTTTGCCCGCTGTGGATGAAATAACTCGTGATCTTTCCACCATATGGAAAGAGACCCAAAATTCTCTCTTACAGGCTTCATCACGCATGAAGAAGTTTGCTGATAAGAAAAGAAGAGCTCCCCCCATTTTTTCTCCCGGAGACAAGGTATGTCTCTCCGCTAAATATGTCCGCTTCCGTGTTCCCAGCTACAAATTGGGACCACGCTATCTTGGTCCTTTCAAAATTTTGTGCCAGATTAATCCTGTCTCTTATAAACTTCTTCTTCCTCCTTCTCTTCGTATTCCTAATGCCTTTCACGTTTCTCTTCTTAAACCACTCATCATCAACCGTTTCTCTCCTAAACTTATCTCTCCCACTCCTGTCTCCGGTTCTTCGGACATCTTTCCTGTAAAGGAGATACTGGCCTCCAAAAAGGTCAGAGGAAAAACCTTTTTTTTGGTTGACTGGGAGGGCTGTGGCCCTGAAGAGAGATCCTGGGAACCTGAGGACAATATCCTAGATAAAAGTCTGGTCCTCAGGTTCTCAGGCTCCAAGAAGAGGGGGAGACCCAAGGGGGGGGGGGGGGGTACTGTTACGCCGAGCGCTCCGGGTCCCCGCTCCTCCCCGGAGTGCTCGCTACACTCTCGCTCCCGCAGCGCCCCGGTCAGATCCACTGACCGGGTGCGCTGCGATACCGCCTCCAGCCGGGATGCGATTCGCGATGCGGGTGGCGCCCGCTCGCGATGCGCACCCCGGCTCCCGTACCTGACTCGCTCTCCGTCGGTCCTGTCCCGGCGCGCGCGGCCCCGCTCCCTAGGGCGCGCGCGCGCCGGGTCTCTGCGATTTAAAGGGCCACTGCGCCGCTGATTGGCGCAGTGGTTCTAATCAGTGTGTTCACCTGTGCACTCCCTATGTATACCTCACTTCCCCTGCACTCCCTCGCCGGATCTTGTTGCCATTGTGCCAGTGAAAGCGTTCCTTGTGTGTTCCTAGCCTGTGTTCCAGACCTCCTGCCGTTGCCCCTGACTACGATCCTTGCTGCCTGCCCCGACCTTCTGCTACGTCCGACCTTGCTTCTGTCTACTCCCTTGTACCGCGCCTATCTTCAGCAGTCAGAGAGGTTGAGCCGTTGCTAGTGGATACGACCTGGTCACTACCGCCGCAGCAAGACCATCCCGCTTTGCGGCGGGCTCTGGTGAACACCAGTAGTGACTTAGAACCGGTCCACTAGCACGGTCCACGCCAATCCCTCTCTGGCACAGAGGATCCACCTCCTGCCAGCCGGCATCGTGACAAATAGTGTGCAATGTGTCCCCCATAGTATTAGGGGCTGAGACACTGATCAATTTTACTCACGCTGGTTATAAAAAAATGTTTTAAAGTAAAACTGTCAGCCTGTTTACCGACACTAAACCCAATACGCTGGGTTATAGTGTGGGTGGACAGGAGTCAAAACAAGGGGTCACTTACTTAAATATGTGCAGTAGGTCCTGAGATATGTCCCCCAGAAGATCATCTGCTAAATAAGTGAATTGCGTGCAGGGGGCGGGGCTTTGCCGCCTCAACTAACATATCCATTGTGTGTGACATCACTTCACTAGGATGTGGAGTCAAAGACAATGAATGTGTAAGTTGAGTTGGCGAGGCCCCGCCCCCTGCACGCGATTCACTGAATTCAGCAGAGGATCTTCTGGGGGACCTATCTCAGGACCTACTGCACATATTTAAGTAAGTGACCCCTTGGACTCCTGTCCACCCACACTATAACCCCGTGTATTTAGTGTGGATGAACAGGCTGACCATTTTCCTTTGACGCTATATCACACATGGCCGCCTCCATATACAGCAATCCAATGTCACATAACTAGAGGGGACGGTTCAGGAGACAATGCCCATTTAATACCATCTGCAGGATGTCTCCCCTGTAGGCCTAGCACCTAACCTCAACAGTATAAAACCTCCCTCCAGCTCACAAACCATTTTCGTCCTATACATAACCTACCCAGTTTGAGCGCGCTGAACTCTGGCAGAGAGGCCGATGCACACAGTTGGTAAAATATGTGATAATTTCTTTCTTCTTCTGCCTATAACAAAGAACAGTCAGTATACACAGAGAAAAGTCAATACGCGCATTACTGCATTGCTCACACAGGGAGAAACTCTGAATGACTTGGAAGTCTGCAGAAAGTCTGCCTCGGCAAGCATTAAATCTCACGATAACCCAGCTTACTAAGCAGTATACAGGCTGATTCAGCACTGCTGTTCAAGCATATGCCTTTTATTCCAAGAAACTCTATTCCTTGTAGGCACAAATCTAGTTCCAAGCAGGTGGCAATGATAATTAGAACTGGAAAAGGTACAGACTTTTACACTTAAAGGGGTACTCCAGTGGAAAACTTTATTTTTATTTTTTATTTTTTTTATTAAATCAACTGGTGCCAGAAAGTCGAACAAATTTGTAAATTACTTCTATAAAAAAAATCTTAATCCTTCCAGTACTTATTAGCTGCTGAATACTACAGAGGAAATTCTTTTCTTTTTGGGACACAGAGCTGTCTGCTGACATCACGAGCACAGTGCCCTCTGCTGACATCTCTGTCCATTTTGAGAACTGTCCAGAGTAGGAGAAAATCCCCATAGCAAACATATGCTGCTCTGGACAGTTCCTAAAATGGACAGAGGTGTCAGCAGAGAGCACTGTGGTCGTGATGTCAGCAGAGAGCTCTGTGTTCCAAAAAGAAAAGAATTTCCTCTGTAGTATTCAGCAGCTAATAAGTACTGAAAGGATTAAGATTTTTTTAATAGAAGTAATTTACAAATCTGTTTAACTTTCTGGCACCAGTTGATTTGAAAAAAAAAAAAAAAAAAGTTTTCCCCCGGAGTACCCCTTTAGCTAACTTAACTGTTTAAAAGGTATACTCCACTGGCCTGCGTTTGGAACTAAAATGTTCCGAACGCTGTTTTCGGGCTACAAGGATCGGCCACGCCCCTCGTGAAGTCATGGCCACATCCCCTCAATGCAAGTCTATGGGAGGGGCGTGACAGTAGTCACGCCCCTCCCATAGACTTGCATTGAGGGGTGTGGCCATGACATCACGAGGGGCGAGGTCGATCCCCGTAGTGTGGAAACAGCGTTCGGAACATTTAGTTCCAAACGCTGGCCAGTGGAGTACCCCTTTAAGGCTCGTGCCCTAGATTTAACAGTCTTATAGGATTCTGCAGGAATTTTTAACCTTCTGTCATTACTACATTTAATCAGATGCCATCAAAGCCTGCATCCTGCATTCACACAGTCTATGGAGGAGAACATGTCTGAGAACAGACGATGAGTGACCATGCATGAAGACCAGATTAACCACAGGAAGATTAACCCAATGCTGAGCACTCTGTACAGATGTTCTCATATTGCATCACAAGATCATACTAGGTCGAAAAGAGCTAAGAGCCACGGGATTTACAAAGGCTAAGAACACGCTCACGTAGGAATAGAGAGTGGAAAATAAATGTCAGCTAATACATATAAAGGGACAAGGTCGTAGTTAACACTTCCTTCCAATAATATAGAACATGTCTAATTATTAGAGGTTTTTTTTTTTTTTTTTTTTTTTTTTTTTTTTTTTTTAGAGATTTTTTGTTTAGAATTGATTAAAAGGGGTACTCCAGTGGAAAACGTTATTTTTTTTTTTTTAATCAAATGAAGCCAGAAAGTTAAACAGATTTGTAAATTACTCCCATTAAAAAAAATCTTAAACCTTCCAGTACTTATTAGTGGCTGTATACTACAGAGGAAATTATTTTCTTTTTGGATTTCTTTTCTGTCACTACCACAGTGCTCTCTGCTGACACCTCTGTCCATGTCAGGAACTGTCCAGAGCAGGAGAAAATCCCCATAGCAAACATATGCTGCTCTGGACAGTTCCTAAAATGGACAGAAGTGTCAGCAGAGAGCACTGTGGTCGTGACAGAAAAACAAACAAACAAAAAAAAGAATTTCCTCTGTAGTATACAGCCGCTAATAAGTACTGGAAGGATTAAGAATTTTATCGGCAAGACATCATAGCGTTTATTGTTATTGTGTAAAGAATGCCTAGTGTATTTCAGCTTCATTAAAAAAAAAAAAAAATAGGATGTTCTGTGTGGTTAACCCCTTTTCCCTAGTTTGCCTTCTGGGCCTTAATGCCCAAGCTATTTTTTTTCTTTTTTCATACATAACATCTATTGGACTTTTTTAAAGTTTGGCTTACAGTTATTGATCCATCCATCTTGGCTTTACATTCCAAGTGATCTCCATGTCAGACTGATAGCCGTCATATACACTATGGCCCTGATTTACGAATAGTGGAGTGGAGTTTTCTTTGTGGGTTTTAATTCCCTATAATTTTTTCCACGGTATTTACTAAGGTTTTCCTACATTTTGCTTTTTTTTTTTTTTTTTTACACATGCTCTGATCTGTCAGTTTTTCCTCAACTCAAATCCACCAAATTTTCTGTGGAAACCTTAGTAAATATGTTGGGTTTTTGAGAAAATACCGGGGACACAACCCCTTTTCGTCGACCATGCCCACTTTTCACGGCAGTCACACCCCTGGTCGGGTTTATTAAATTCTGGCGCAAATTTTGGCGCACATTCTGGCGCAGACAGAATTTCTGGCACAATGGGCCACAATCTGGTGCACAACCCGACAAAACATGTTGGGTTTACAATAGTAAATCGGGGCCATTGTCTTTCTACACGTACAGGGAGCAGTGCCTTCAGTCACTGCACATCCTATGCTGGGCTCTGCTTATTTTTATCTGGTTTCTTGTACTCAATTAACATACACAGGCACATACCTGAAACACCACTCTAGATTTCTCCAGTAGGTATGTCCTCATGTGAGCACCAACAATCCGGTACCTCTTATCAAAACCAATCTCTATGTATTTTCCAAAGCGACTGCTGTTGTCATTCCTTGTGGTCTTTGCATTTCCAATAGCCTGTAGAAAAACACACAATTCTCAAACTAAGTGAGGAAAGATGAAAATGGAGAACATAAAGCTAAATGAGATTTCTGGTTTAATGGAAATTAAAGTGTACCTGTCGTCAACAAACACTTTTTATATAATGTAGATAATACCATTATATATATATATATATATATATATATATATATATATATAAATTTGTAATATACATTGGTTAAAAATGTGTATATTTTTGTCCTTGCAGCTATTGTCTGTGTGTCTCTATGAGGACAAGCAGGGCTCTGTGCAGTAACAGAAAGCAGGACAGTGTGCACTGAGGCTCATACATCAGGATGATTGACAAGCAATGAGTCTGCACAGATCCCTGCTTGTCCTACCCTCACATCCTGTTTTTGGACTCATCATAGAGACACACAGACAATAGCAGCAGGGACAGCATTTTTTCACCAAAAAATATACACCATTTTTAACCAATGTATATTACAAATATACATATAATGGTATAATCTACATTACATAAAAAGTTTTTGTTGACGACAGGTACATTTTAACTATATATAAGTTTCCTATAGACTTTGTGATTGCTGCCTCTTGATGCCATGAATGTCTGATAGATGCAGGTCCAATGTTTAAGACCTTCACCAATCTTGAGATTGGGGGCCCCTCTCTAGTCCACTTGTGACTGCTGTATGCAGTTGAGAAGCCATAAAAAATCTGAGCAGGATGGTTTTTCGGAATCCCAGCCACCTCCTGCCTTTACAAGCAAGCTGGATAGAGCTGGGGAGGGGGGCTCAATCTCAAGATGGATGCGGGAACCTGCCCCTATTAGACATGTGTGACATATCCTATGGATGGGTCATAAATGTACCAGATGGGAACACTCCTTCACAGCTGTCCATAAAAGCATGGATTCATGATACAAATTAAACAAGTGTATTTCAGTTTTTCTAAGAAAGACTTCGAAAATATTTGTGTGAGCGACGCACATTTTCCTTTATTGATAAAAATACCTTAAATGGGCACTGTCATTAAAATTATTTTTTGGCATATGATAGAGTTGGTAAAATAAATAAGATTTGTAATTTACTCCCTGTAAAAGAAAAAAATGTGTTTTATGTCACTTTCATGCCCTTATAAATCTGGCCACTAGGGGTCTCCCTTCTGCTCCAGACCACATTCTCTCTGCTCAAAAGCACAGACTTTGGTCTCCTGGCAGGAAACCAAACTCAGGAAGTGCGGTCTGGCCATAGCACTTGCTCTCCCCGTTTTATACAAAGGCAGAGAGGGAGTGCTATTCAGTGCCAGACTGCACTTCTTGAGTTTTGTCTCCTGCCAGTCCAGCAGGATACCAAAGTCTGTGCTTTTGAGCAGACTGAATGCAGTCTGGACCAGAGGGAGAACCCTAGTGCACAGAATTATAAGGCCATGAAAGTGACATAAAAAGAAATTTTATTACAGCGAGTAAATTAAAAATCTTATTTATTTTACCTGCTGTATCATACAAAAAATATGACAGTGACAGTGCCCATTAAATACAGGGAAGAAAATGAAACATTTCCCAATTGTTATTGATAACTATGTATATGGTACCAACAATAAGCAGTTCGGGCCATGTTGAAATTACAGCAGATTTAGGCGCGAGGTAAATCACCCACAGAGTAAGTTTTTTTTTCTTTCTACCAGGCAGAGAATAAAACAATTGATCAACATCAATCTTAAAAAAAAAAAAAAAAAAAAAGTTTTATGCCAGCAGAAAAGTTCTTAAAGGGGTTATCCAGAATTAGAAAAATAGCACAACACCTGTCCTGTATTGCAGCTAAGTTTTAGTAAAGTGAATGGAGCCAAGTTGTTATACCACACACAACCTGAGAACACGTGTTGCTGTTTTTGGAAGAAATTTGCTCTGTAAAAATCTTTAAGGTAGGGTCACACGCAATGGATCTGCAACATGTTTTACTCTGTGGATCTGCCGATGACCATCAAGTTAAACGCCAATTTTATTTTTTTTTACAAACAGTGTGATAAAAAAAATATTAAGTTTTTGCGCCATGAGCTGTAATTTCTTCTGGTACCACTTATTTCTTAGTCTTTACTTTTTGGTCACATTTCATTCAAATTGTTTTAGGATGTGACCAAAAAATCTGCGTTTGGAATTTTTATAGCATTTACACAGCCGACCATCAGAAATATGATCAATTAAGTGGGCACTCTCATTAAAGTAAACTTTTGATATAATATAGATTAAATAATAGAAATCTTTCGAATATATTTCATTAAAATAAATGTACTTATAACACTTTTTTTGACCTTTGAAATCCTGGCCACTAGGTGTCACCCTACTGGGTCCGAAGCCTTACCCCCCCCCCTCATGTAGGGCACATACATAATGCTGGCCGTGCAGTGGTCCCACTCCAGAAAATCTCGTCCGCAGCTCGCTCTCTGCCTGTATATGAAACAGGCAGAGAGCGAGCACGGTGCGTGCCTAATTTAAATATCCCCACCCCCTGATTCTCCCCCTTCTCCTCTTGTATTATTCATCCTGCTGCGCGCAACCCCAGTGCAGCGCCAGCGGCGGAGGAGATAGGACGAGATAAGCTGCACAGCCTGGAGGAAGAATCCTATTGTGGTTAGTGCTGCGGCTGCATGCGCGCTCCTGAGAGGGATCGCAGCATACAGGAAGAAGGGCAGAAGCCGTCCCTGGCAGGCATCAGATGACATTGCCACGTTCTGTCGGGCCACGCCCACCTCCTCCCTCACTGGACCACAGATAACTGAGCAGGCAGAGAAGCCGATAAAAAGGGGGATTTTGAAAATAATAAAAGGCAGGATTAGTATCAGGATCAGTCAGGGACAGATGCTGGAGGGATTTAGGGACAGATTAATTTATGATGGGTACTCTTTAATAGTCATGACAATTATGTACGTGGCAAAACCAAATAATATCAAATAATATTATGTACACATACAGTCATGGGCGTAAATGTTGGTGCCCCTGAAATTTTTCAAGAAAAAGTACTTCTCACAGAAAAAGATTGCAGTAACACATGTTTTGCTATACCCATGTTTATTCCCTTTGTGTGTATTGGAACTAAACCAAAAAAGGGAGGAAAAAAAACAAATTGGACATAATGTCACACCAAACTCCAAAAATGGTCTGGACAAAATTATTGGCACCCTTTCAAAATTGTGGCTAAAGATTGTTTCAAGCATGTGATGCTCCTTTAAACTCACCTGGGGCAATTCACACCGGAAAGAAGATAAAAAGGAGAGAAGTTCACTTAGTTTTTGCATTGTGTGTCTGTGTGTGCCACACTATGCATTGACAACAGAAAAAGGAGAAGATAACTGTCTGAGGACTTGAGAACCAAAATTGTGGCAAAATATCTACAATCTATAGGTTACAAGTCCATCTCCAGAGATCTAGATTTGCCTTTGTCCACAGTGTGCAATATTATCAAGAAATTTGCAACCCATGGCACTGTAGCTAATCTCCCTGGGCATGGACAGAAGAGAAAAATGTATGAAAGGTGTCAACGCGCGATATTCTGGATAGTGGATAAGCAGCCTCAAACAAGTTCCAAAGATATTCAAGCTGTCCTGCAGGCTCAGGGAGCACCAGTGTCAGTGTGAACTATCCATCGACATTTAAATTAAATTAAACGCTATGGCAGGAGACTCAGGAGAACCCCGCTGCTGACACAGAGACATAAAAAAGAAAGACTACATTTTGCCAAAATGAACTTGAGTAAGCCAAAATCCTTCTGGGAAAACGTCTTGTGGACAGATGAGCCCAAGATAGAGCTTTTTGGTAAAGCATATCATTCTACTGTTTACCAAAAATGGAATGAGGCCTACAAAGAAAAGAACACAGTACCTACAGTGAAATATGGAGAAGGTTCAATGATATTTTGGGGTTATTTTGCTGCCTCTGGCACTGGGCCTTGAATGTGTGCAAAGCATCATGAAATCTGAGGATTACCAATGGATTTTGGGTCGCACTGTACAGCCCGATGTAAGAAAGCTGGGTTTGCATCTGAGATCTTGTGTCTTCCAGCAGGACAATGATCCCAAATATACATCAAAAAGCACCCAGAAATGGATGGCAACAAAGCGCTGGAGAGTTCTGAAGTGGCCAACAATGGGTCCAGATCTAAATCCCATTGAACACCTGTGGAGAGATCTTAAAATTGCTGTAGGGTAAAGGCGCCCTTCCAATAAGAGACCTGGAGCAGTTTGCAAAGGAAGAGTGGTCCAACATTCCGGCTGAGAGGTGTAAGAAGCTTATTGATGGTTATAGGAAGTCACTGATTTCAGTTATTTTTTCCAAAGGGTGTGCAACCAAATACTAAGATAAGGGTGCCAATAATTTTGTCCAGCCCATTTTTGGAGTTTGGTGTGACATTATGTCAAACAAACTAGCTTTTTTCCTCCCTTTTTTGGTTTAGTTAAAATACACACAAAGGGAATAAACATGTGTATAGCAAAATATTAGTTACTGCAATTCTTTTCTGTGAGAAATACTTCATTTTCTTGAAAAATTTCCGGGGTGCCAACATTTATGGCCATGACTGTACATATCTTTCTTTTTATTTCTTTTTTCTCTTTGGCACCCCTAGCCACCTGGGATATGTCAAGCCCTGTAATATTATATTCGATATACAATTTTCCACTGGATGAAAAGTAACACTGAGTAAAAATTATGCAATAACATACATATACTTTTGGGAAACTGATCTATTTTCTTTACTGTTTTTAGCCCAGGGTAAACTATATGGCTGAATTTTCCATGTAATGTTAAGACTTAGTTCACCTTATTCTCATTCTTGGCGCTAACTTAAGTGCTAATAATCAGATGGAATGTATGAATTCCACAGATCTAGGTTGAACTACTAATTGGTTCATTTATCTCAATGACCCTCTCACCCATGGAGAATGACCTTAAAATTCTCAAAACTCACTGGTGGAGAATAAACCCAGCAACTACAAAAGAGTGCATATTAAAAAATAGATATTTATATATGTATAGTAAATGTATAGAACTTGATGGACATTTTTTTTTAACTGTGCACTGTAACTGTGTATAGTATAATGACGCTTATAATGGACATATTCCTTTTTTTGTAACTGTGTATAGTATAATGATGCTTATCATGGACATATTGATATTATGTACCTGAAAACATTATATGTGGCTTTACCTAGGACATAGAGAAGACCTAATGGTGTACCTTATGATATATAACGGTGCACAAGAAATTGTAAATTTGTTGTTGGAGGATAATGGTACGATAAGTAGGGAAACATGATTTCTAAGATGTATTGTGAAGATATACAAGTGTATTTGTGATAAATAGAAGCATTGCATAATGCTAGACACCACCCTCCTGCTTACAGGCATGAGACAGTGTTATGACTTTGCACATGATTCTTGACTTGCATGTAAAAATCACACTGAAATACATTATTCTCAATGGTAATTCTGTACAAGAGAAGGTAGTGTCCTCGCGCTCCTACAAGGCTGCCACATGATAGGTATTTTTAGGTTTCTGTATCTGTACCTAGTCCGTTTATCCATTCAGGAGTAGCCTTTAAATATTTTATTGTCTGCGGGATTCTGGGAAAAGATGCCCAATTGTTCATATGAATTAACAACAATTATTTCCTTTTTTATTGACCCGGTTAATGGTGGTCAATGACCCAGTGAGCCTGTTGTATCATTAAAGTGCAAGTTTACAGCCAGCACTTAGTTAAGTGAATAAAGGTCAAAACCATGAACTATTGATGAAAACTGGGAGTGCTACATGGGGTAATGTGTGGCACATCCGTGCTGTTAGACAAGAATCCTATGTATCTTTAAAGGGGTACTCCACTGGAAAACATTTTCTTCTAAATCAACTGGTGCCAGAAAGTTAAACAGATTTGTAAATTACTTCTATTTAAAAATCTTAATCCTTCCAGTACTTATCAGCTGTTATATGCTCCACAGGAAGTTCTTTTCTTTTTGAATTTTCTTTCTGTCTGACCACAGTGCTCTCTGCTGACACCTCTGTACATTTTAACAACTGTCCAGAGTAGAAGCAATTCCCCAGAGCAAACCTCTCCTGCTATGACAGAGGTGTCAGCAGAGAGCACTGTGGTCAGATAGAAAGGAAATTCAAGAAGAAAAGAACTTCCTGTGGATCATACAGCAGCTGATAATTACTGGAAGGATTAAAGGGGTGTTCCAGGAAAAAAATTCTTTTTTTTACATTAACTGGCTCCAGAAAATTAAACAGATTTGTAAATTACTTCTATTAAAAAATCTTAATCCTTCCAATAATTATCAGTTGAGTTGTTCTTTTCTGTCTGGCAACAGTGCTCTCTGCTGACATCTCTGCTTGTCGAATGGTTAAGGACGAGGCAATACCAAATATGTTTAGGTTTTTAAAATGATCCAATGCTTAATACTATTAAATTTTTTTTTACTTTTACTGTTCAACTAGTTTTATTAAGGTACTTTCACCAGCGATCTTCTGATCGCTGAAATAACTCGCTGCACTACTACTGTAGTGCAGTGTATTATGCATTTCAGCCGTCTGTAAGCACATCCATGGCAGACCTGGGGGACTTCATGAGATCTCCTGAGCCCCTGGCAATCATGTTGCCGGGCTGCCAATGGGGTAAGGCTATGTTCACACAGCAGAATGTCTACAGGAATATTCCTCACGGACATTCTGCTGCAGCATAGTCCCACTGATTTTAATGGGATTCTGCGGCATTGTGCACACAGCAGAAATCCCAATTGCAGTGTCTGCAAAAACATAGACTTGTGTATTCTTTCTGCAAATTCCAATCGAAAATGCATTGCCATCTGTGAGATTGTGCATTTCCTAAGGGTCCTAGTGCCCACCAGACTATTCAAAAGTCCATACATCTTCAGCTGTGTGAACCAGGCCTAAGAGAGACGAACAGTTCAGTTAACTGCCACCTGCACAAACCTGACCGTGGCATGTAAGAGGCTAAACTACCAGGAACTAAGGTTTCCCAACTCCTGACAGTATGCACATTAGAAATGCAGAAGTCTAGCCCAAAGCCCCTTAGCAACTGCCATAAAATAAAAAGTATGAGTAGTCACTGAGTGTTAAACCTTATATGTATTTGTTAGAAATCACATGTATGCCTATGGTACTTCTAGCAAATTCCTCTCCAGATTGTAATAGTCTTGGGAGAAGCAAAACTTAAGTAGATATCTTGTTGCTGGGACCACCATTACAGGTACACTAACCTTTAGTTTTAAGACTGTGGATCATTTTATGCTCTAAATAGGATTTAGGAATAGGAGACTACTCTTCAATTCATTAAATAACAGTTTCACAATAATACTGCTGCACAGAACCCAGATAATACCTCCATATTGTGTATTAATAATCTTATCACTATCACTGTGCTGAAATAATACAGAGAGTAATTATATGCATGTACCGTTCTACTAAAACACTCTGGGGACTATACATGACTGTGACAGTGATTTGGTCAAGTTCACAAGAAGTATGGACTCCTGGGTAAATCCAATGAACTGACAGGTCTCCTTTTACAGAGTGGAAGGTGATGCACCAACAAAAACGTGACCAAGAGAGCTGGCTTTCCTAGAAGCATTTAACCTTGAATTCCTGTGTGTTTCTTCATATTCTCACCGATCAGAGACATAAGGAAGCATAAAAAACTAAAACCAGTGCGTGATACATAAATATGTTAGACACAATAATATCCTATTCTTAACTGTTCTGTAAAGCACAATGCACCATGTATTCTGAAAGCATCGAGCCATGACCGACAACTCTGATCAGTTGTTCACCTCATGAGAAACTGGTCATAAGACAGTGTTTATCAGTAGTCCATGTCAAACATACAGCAGAGGAATGACATTTATATGAGAATTAATTCAAATTCTTCTCAGGGCCAAAGTATATAAAAAATAAAAAAAATCCACTGGTACAACTGTTAAAAAAATAAATAAATAAATAATAAAGTCTTAGGCTGCTTTCACACTATAAAATACATCCGTATTAAAGATTCATTTGATGTTCCGTTATGAAAACCCTGAAAATCGGCCATTAAACGTCCGTTAGAAAATCCCATACGTCTGTTAGAAAATCCCATTATAGTCTATGGGATTTTTACATTATCCGTTTTAATCCGTTATAGTCCGTTATTAATAAAGGACATTATTTTGTGACGGGAGAATGAATGGAAGAAATAGTGCATGCACTATTTCTCCCGTTACTATCTTCCGTCACAAAATAACGTCCGTTATTAATAACGGACTATAACGGATTAAAACGGATAATGTAAAAATCCCATAGACTATAATGGGATTTTCTAACGGACGTTTAATGGCCGATTTTCAGGGTTTTCATAACGGAACATCAAACGGATCTTTAAAACGGATGTATTTTATAGTGTGAAAGCAAAGCTTTAAGCCATCTTGCAGTAAAAAAAAAAAAAAAAAAAAGCAACAAAAGAACATTAAGTTAAACTTACAGTAAAGTTATCATCAAGAGGACTGAACTCAGCCAAAGCTTGTTCATTAGATATTTAGATGTTTCAACATTTTGAGCAACAGGAAGTGCAGCATCTGCAACAGGAAGTGAACCACCAGCTTTTTAGATTTTTTTTAAAAAAGCACCACTTGCCATTAATATTTTCTAGTAATGACCACCAATATGTATGCATTTCCTGTAGAGACTTCCTGTTGTGACAAAACCAGCAAAAAAATAAAAAAATAAAATAAGCTAGCCAACATGTAATACATTCAGGTCGGCCACTCCCCCTCCCATTGACTTGCATTGAGGGGCGTGACCATGACGTCACAAGGGGCGTGGTCGGCCCCCGCAGCACGAAAACAGCATTCGGAACATTTAGTTCCAAACGCTGGCCAGTGGAGTACCCCTTTAATAGATTATATTAAAGTGGTTATCCACCATAAGGTGATTTTTGTACGTACCTGGCAGACAGTAATGGACATGCTTAGGAAAGATCTGCGCTCGTCTTGGGGCTAAATGGCTATGTGGTGAGATTACCATAACACTGTGGCTAGCTTTTTGTGAACTTGTATTTCCTGTTTGACTTTTCTTTTTTTGACTACAAATCCCACAATGCCATCTTCCTCCATCCCACACATCAGCCATCCCACCCATTGAAACAAAAATGAGCTGCATCCATTCAAATCAGTGTGGTTTTCAATCAAGGTGCCTTCAGCTGTTGCAGATTAATCTCTCTCCCACCAAGCGATCGCTTCACCCATTGAAGCAGACAGGCTCCCTGTCATCAGCTGACTAGTGAGTCAGGACTCTGCCGCATTGCAACCTGGGAAAAATCTGAGACAACAGTCATTTTGTATGCTGGTAAAAATAAATATTGGAGTGAAAATCACAGAAGAATTTTGAGAATACCGTAACACACAGGTAAAGACACTATATTATGAATTACTCTAACTTTACAGCCCCTGTAGCATAGTCCAATAAAAAAAAAAAAATCCTGGAATACCCCTTTAAGGTTGTTCGTGCAAACTGATTAAATCCTGTGAGCTGACCTGCCATGACCAGGTGCACTGACTCCAAAAACGTCCTACAATACACAACGTACCTATACAATAGGCACAATTCTTTCGGTCTTAGGCATACACATTTGCAAAAATGGCCACAAAAACTCAACAGAAACATTGGCCACTGCTCTGACTACTTAAAATTTTACCTGTATATGGCAATAGTACTTTTACTAGTCTATGGCAATTTTTACATTTTAAATAAAAATCGACTTTAGAGGGAAACGTGTCAACTTATAAAGAGAATACAGCTATACCAGTGGGTACAAACATATGTAATATTTATCACTAGCAATTTAGTGTTGGTTTTAGCTTTAAGTGTGTAGGGACTCATCAATCTAATAAATCCTGGGAATGAGCACTGCTGTGAAGGCTGTCGTAGGTAGCAGTCCGTTCGCTTCTGTGATACATATAGTGACAAAATTACCTAGTGTAAAGAAATGTCATGGCAGGAGCATTATGATCATGCTGTTCAACAATAGTAATACATACTAGGAATACATACTACTTGCACCAAAATGTATCATTACACACAGCCTTGTTCTTCAATAACTGTGCAATAACTAGAGGACAGTCACCCACAACCATGCGGTGAGAACTGCAGTTATTCTTTTACAGAGGAAAAACCTAATTTCTCATTAACATGTATTGCGGGTGTAGTGATGTATTAGCAGTGTGAACAGTGTAGGGTAACAGCGCGCAGCCAGCTCTGCTCAGCAAGACCTTGAAACTCTTATTAATGATTCATGAAATACACTGCATAAACCCAATGGAAATCAGCCGTCCTGAATAAGACCCAGCACTATGCACTGGCCAAATCCCTTGTCATATGCCATATCAGTGCCTGCAAGGCTAATAGAAAGGACCTCACCGTGTCCATAAACTGCTAAAAGACTATGTGAATTAACACCATTTCCCCCTGCATTAGTGATGAGACACCCACCCACATCTACTTTGGAGATGACAAGAAATTCCTGGAGGTTAAAAACAAACACAGGCCCTTGAAAATGCAAGGCATCAGGTTATAGAGCAGGAGAACCAGAGCAAATGGATATCATTTTTCTAAGCATGTTTCATTTTCCATCTGCAATGTGTCTGTATGTTCTCCCCATGTTTATGTGGGTTTACTCCGGTTTCCTCCTATATTCCAAAACATACTAATAGGTGATACCTTAATGAAGATTTACCAAAAATACAGAAAAAACAACAGGGAAAGTAGTAAGAAAGTGATAAAACCCCTGTAATATATTCAGCACTGCATTATAAAACCTCCATGCATGACATATAAGCCGAAAAAAGAACAAAACTGTCACTTTTATGAAAATATATATATATATATATATATATATAATTATATTTATTTTTTATTTTTTAAAGAATCATATCTTTTGTGTTTGTCTAACCTGTTTGAGGATTCGGTCGTGTGTATATGTTTTAAGAAATTAATAAAAATAGTAATTGAACACTAAAAAATCATTTCTTAGAAACTGGACATAAAGGGAGGAATGCAAGCATCAAAAACTGAACTACCACAAGAGGACATAGTTTTAAATTAGAGGGGCAAAGGTTTATGCAGTAATATCAGGAAGTATTACTTTACTGAGAGAGTAGTGGATGCATGCAATAGCCTTCCTGCTGTAGTGGTCGCTGCAAATACAGTGAAGGAGTTTAAACATGCATGGGATAAGCATAAGGCTATCCTTCATATAAGATAGGGCCAGGGACTATTGATAGGATTCAGATTATTGGGCAGACTAGGTGGGCCAAACGGTTCTTATCTTCCGACACATTCTATGTTTCTATGAACACTAATCTAAATCCAAATACCGTATAACAGGGTACATATAGTATAGTCACAGATAGTATACACCAGATAGGGAATGCTTATATATACTGGGATGTTAGTAGCACAAATGGCACTGGACATGCATATAGGCAAACAACCTATTTATAAAAGTGCATAAAAAGCTACAAATATTGTAAAGTGCCATGTGCAGTGCAAAGTAATAAAAAGGTAACCAAAGAAAGGACTATACAGTCCTTATAACAAAATTAGAGAGATTTCGCAGAATTCAGGATGGCGCCACTCTGCTGCTATATGTACCCTGTTATATACTGCTAAAAAAAAAAAAAAAAAAAAAAAAGGGAACACTCAAACAACACAATGTAACTCGAAGTCAATCACACTTCTGTGAAATCACACTGTCCACTCAGGAAACAACACTGATTGACAATCAATTTCACATGCTGTTGTACAAATGGAACAGACAACAGGTGGAAATTATAGGCAATTAGCAAGACACCCCCAATAAAGGAGTGGTTCTGCAGGTGGTGACCACAGACCACTTCTCAGTTCCTATGCTTGCTGGCTGATGTTTTGGTCACTTTTGAATGCTGGAGGTGCTTTCCCTCTAGTGGTAGCATGAGAGGGAGTCTACAACCCACACAAGTGGCTCAGGTAGTGCACCTCATCCAGGATGGCACATCAATGCAAGCTGTGGCTAGAAGGTTTGCAGTGTCTGTCAGCGTAGTGTCCAGAGCATGGAGACGCTACCAGGAGACAGGCCAGTACATCAGGAGACGTGGAGGAGGCCGTAGGAAGGCAACAACCCAGCAGCAGTACCGCTACCTCTGCCTTTATGCAAGGAAGAGCAGGAGGAGCACTGCCAGAGCCCTGCAAAATTACCTCCAGCAGGCCACAAATGTGCATGTGTCCACTTAAACTGTCAGAAAGACTCCATGAGGGTGGTATGAGGGCCCGACGTCCATAGGTGGGGGTTGTGCTTACAGCCTAACACCGTGAAGGACGTTTGGCATTTGCCAGAGAACACCAAGATTGGCAAATTCGCTGCTGGCGCCCTGTGCTCTTCACAGATGAATGCAGGTTCACACTGAGCACATGTGACAGAGTCTGGAAACGCTGTGGAGAACCTTCTGTTGCCTGCAACATCCTCCAGCATGACCGGTTTGGCGGTGGGTCAGTAATGGTGTGGGGTGGTATTTCTTTGGAGGGCCACACAGCCCTCCATGTGCTTGCAAGAGTTAGCCTGTCTGCCATTAGGTACCAAGATGAGATCCTCAGACCCCTTGTGAGACCATATGCTGGTGCGACTGGCCCTGGGTTCCTCCTAATGCAAGACAATGCTAGACCTTATGTGGCTGGAGTGTGTCAGCAGTTCCTGCAAGGAAGGCATTGATGCAATGGACTGGGCCACCCGCTCCCCAGACCTGAATCCGATTGAGCACATCTGGGACATCATGTCTCACTCTATCCACCAACGCCACGTTGCACCACAGACTGTCCAGGAGTTGGCGGATGCTTTAGTCCAGGTCTGGGATGACATCCCTCAGGAGACCATTCACCACCTCATCAGGAGCATGCCCAGGCATTGTAGGGAGGTCATACGAGCACATGGAGGCCACACACACACTACTGAGCCTCATTTTGACTTGTTTTAAGGACATTAAAAAAAGTTGGATCAGCCTGTAGTGTGGTTTTCCACTGTGATATTGAGTGTGACTCCACATCCAGACCCCATGGGTTGATAAATTTGATTTCCATTGATAATTTTTGTGTGATTTTGTTGTCAGCACATTCAACTATGTAAATACAAAAGTATTTCATACGATAAGTTCATTCATTCAGATCTAGGATGTGTTATCTTAGTGTTCCCTTTATTTTTTTGAGCAGTGTATTTGGATTTACATAGTAGTGTGCCGTTTTCTGGTCATTTTGCTTAGTTTTTGAAGTATGCATACCTCCTTATATGTACAGTTTTAATTATATCATTTTTTAATAAAGATGTAAATTTTATGGAGTTTTTGATATAAGTGTCTCAGTTTTTTTTTTGTTTTTGTTTTTTTGTTTAGATACCTTGATGAAGAATCATCTAATGTGAAACGTTTGTTGTTTAGAAATGTTCTCTTGACTACGTATATCGTTGTGAACAATAAATAGAGGAAGCGGACTCTCCTGAGCGCTCTGTATTTCTACTGATCAAGTAATTTAAGAGTTTACCATCTCCTGTACAAGAACATTGTGAGTAGCTTTGCAGCTGACCTGTTCCATCCCCCTCTGTAGGAATTCAAAGTCTGCATGTGTTCGAGTGGTGCCAGTCCTGAAGTGTTTCTCTCTTTGCTGTGTTTATACCAATAGGTGAATTTAGATTGTGCTCTATTAGCAGAATTTCCGCAGATTGGATGGGATTTTCAATGTGTCAGGTTTGGTTTAATGCAAACGTACCAGATGGGATGTCTCACAAAGTAGAGATAAATTAGGGATGAATTATACCCAATCACTGGGCACATGAAACTAACAATATGTTTTTTTTGCCTATAATTGTGTCTATAAAAACGATTAAAAAAATTCAAACGGAAGCAAAATGTATCTCACTGCTTGTAAGTTACCAGACAAGCCTTCAGTACATATAGCAATTTATAAAGGGAAAAAGAAAACGCCTTGATGTGGAATAAAATTGCGACATCCAACGCATCAGGTTTTAAAGGACCATCTGCAGCAAAAGACAACTTATCCCCTATCCACAGGATAAGTGATAAGTGTCTAATCGCGGGGGGTCCGATCGCTGGGACGCACGCAATCTCCCATACGGGGCCCAGTATTGCCGCCCTATGTGAAAGGCTAATGCACATAGTGTCGACCTCTCTGAGGTCAACGGTACGCCCCCTCCATATACAATTCTATGGGTGATGCGGAGAGGTACAAATGCTGCCTCCCCGTCTCTCCCATAGAAATACATGGAGGAAGCATGTCGGCTGCGACGTTATGCTGTGGCCGGCACGCCTCCTGCACGGGAGAGCCGTGGCCCAGTTAGATAGCGGAGGGTTCCAGCAGTCGGATTCCCCACGATCAAACACTTATCCCCTATCCTGTGGATAGGGGGTAATTTGTCTTTTGCTGCAGATGTCCTTTAATATCTTCAATTCTGATAAGCCGCACATAGAAGTCACCTACCTCCATGATAGGATTAGAAGCCAGCACCTTTTCTTCAACATTTGCTTCACTATCGGATCCACTGACTGTAGCAAAGTACCTCATTGCGTATTTAGCAGATACAGTCTTTCCAGCTCCAGATTCCCCACTTACAATAATGGACTGATTTCTCTCATCCCTGTGGAATACATCCAATAAAACACAAACTTACAAGCCAATACAGCACAGAAGTGTACATGTCTGCATTAAGTCAGTCCTATTATTTTATTACTATGACCCAATGTTCATGAACAGAAGTGTTGCAGGTAAAAATCCTCCCAATTTAGCCATGATTCCAAAACCAAAATCAACATTTTATTTATCTCAAAACGGTACTGTGTTCTTAGTACCCACATCTCGTAATGTCAATGAAACCAAACTGTACTACCTATTGTGGGCTCCTAAGACCTACATAGCACTGTGCCCATTAGTATAGCCATATACAGTGCCAGCTCAGGACTAACACATTTACATGTAACAGGCAGCCTGGCATTGGAAGTTCCAAAAATTAAGCTCTGCCAGCCATATAACCGTATTCACAAAGCGTACAACTGCACCACGCACAGTGCTCCTATATCACAAGGCACCTGTCTTTCATAATGTCATCTCCTCCACCAGAAGGCATTTAACTTTCAGTGGCGAACCTGCAATTACGAGAATATGACTATGATCAGGGAAGTTGTGTGGCACTCCCGAAGAGAGCCAGCAATCCTTGGATGTCTCACTGAATCCTGGACACTTGTTTGCCCTAAGCATGGTGAGTCATAAGCCACACAAAAGAGGCTAAGAGCCGCATGTGACTACCCCCCTGGGAAAATACTATAGTAATCATTTAATGCTCCCATCTTAAAGGGAACCCGTCAGGTACCTGGGGCCTCAAACACCACAACCAGGACCCGACACGCCAGAGGAACAGCATTCAAACGCTGTTCTCCTCCTGTCCAGACAGTGGTGCATAGCCTGTCAATCGAGGAGGCATGGCGAGCCTGACTATATCCGCTTGCTCTGACTGTAAAACCTGGTCATGACCACCGCAATTAAAGTTAGTTTTCACCTCTCTGGCAGAGAGTTACAGAGAACAGTTTTGGAACACTGATCTTCTGATCTGTCTGGTGTGGTTCCCTTAAAAGGGTACTCCACTAGCCAGCGTTTGGAACATTTAGTGCGCACTGTGGGGGTCAATCACACCCCCTTGTGACATCACGCCACGCCCCCTCAATGCAAGTTTATGGGAGGGGGAGTGGTGGCCACCACGCCCCCTACCATTGACCTGCATTGAGAAGGTGTGACGTGACATCACTAGGGGTGTAGTCGACCCCCGCAGCGGGCAAATAGCATTCGGAACGAAATGTTCTGAATGCTGGCCAGTGGAGTACCCCTTTAAAGGTAATTTCACATAGCAAACTTGAAGTCGCCTAGATGTTTACATATTAGAACCAGATACTGAAATATGTCCTTTTTTCTAATCTGTTTTATTTTATAATCATATTTTTTGGCATTTTATTTTTGTACAGCATTAAAGCAGCCAACTCCAATTTATTTGCAAAAGGCTGCGGTCTTTTATTGGTTAACAGCAGTACAACGTTTCGGCTATAACTTTCGGCTTTGTCGGCTAAGTTATAGCCAAAACGTTGTACTGCTGGTAACCAATAAAAGACCACAGCCTTTTGCTGCTTTAATGTTGTGACCTGCTTTACTTGGATGTTAAATCTCTGGACTGGTTATCCGGATGGTCACCTGCATAGTAGCTGGGACTGGTGCTGTCTTCCATTTCTCTACTTATTATGAGGGTAGCTATCTTGCCTCAGCATATTTAGATAACCTTTACAGCAAGCCCCTATTTACATAGAAACAACTGACTGTCCCAGACTCTAGTCCAGTGTTTCCCAATCAGGAAACCTATGGCTGTCCGGGCATGCTGGGAGTTGTAGTTTTGCAACAGCTGGAGGCACACTGGTTGGGAAACACTGCCCTATTCCCTAGTATAGGAGAGGTTTCTGGCCATGCTCTGTGACCTGTGCTGGGGGAGGGAAAGGCTGATCTCTAAACATTACCTATTGTGAGTGGTGTCCTATCTACTGTGTCACCTTTCACTGTAATAAGGACACTGCTGGAAAGTGATCTGTACAGAACAGGAGGAGTAAGCTTAGTAGGTTGGGCCTAGTGGTCAGAATGAAAACTGCAAAATTTCAGGATAATTTTATAATAAAGATAGTAAAAAAAATTGGAAAAATTGAAAAAAAATAAAATAAAAAAAACAACTGCAAAAATTGCAGGTGGCTAAATCGGTCATTCCTCATAGATGGAGATCAGTGGACCATCCCACTACTGGAGAGTGGCTTGCAGAGGTTAACTACTTCCAACATATGGAGGAATTGAATGCTTTGACCCCTGCGAATAATTACCGTTATGCTAAGACGTGGTTTGATTGGCTGACCTTTCAATTGACGCCTGATTATCAATCCCTACTGGACTCTGGGAACCCTGTCTGTTGGCCTTCCCTTCCCCTCTTGTCTGCCACCTCTTTTTTATCTGTCTCCTTTCTTTACCCACCGTTTATCTGCCCCTTTGTTGGTACCTGTGTTCCCTTGTCCGATGTCTTTGTTATGTTTTGTTCCTTTTGTCTGGGTTCTACTCTGGGGTCCCTTCTTTCTTGTTGGGCTGTGTCCGAGCCTTCGATTATTGTTCCTACATAAAGGAACCCATGAAGTGGTTGGCCTTATATTTTCTAGGCCCTCTGTTAATGTCTCAACGACCCTAGTCTGTACGATCCCTGCATTCTTGTTACTGGGATGGTTGTGGCAAATTGTTTTTTGTTCTCGTGCTACTCGGATGTTTGCCTGGGGTGACATTATTGGTGTATCATTTGATGCCTGTACATACTGTTTGCTTTTATTTTTCTCTCATTCTTGTTTTGAAAATGTTATAAACCTTTAATTGAAAAAAAAAAAAGCAAAAATACATATATATATATGTTTAACATATAAAGCGGATTTAAACAATATGTCATTTCCTTATTACACACTGTCTTTAAGGTTGCTTGAGTTAAACAATAATGTCAGTGGGAGGGTGTATATAGACAAAATCCTGTTCACTTCAAGCTAAATAGTTGGAAATTAAAATGGTTAGATTTGATCTGTAATGTAGAATGCTAAAGTATTATTTCAGGACCCAGTATTCTCTCGAGTAAGACATTAACATCTTCCTGTCTGCACTGCTTGTTTTAGAACAACATTATCTGTCACCCAGTAAGAGCAATGTTAACCAAGCTGAACATCTGCTGAATCATTACCAGAGCAGACAGGGACAGACCAGGGATGTGTCAGCGCAACAAGGAACGCAAGACAAGCCCAAGGGTGCAGTTACACTCCCTCCAGGCCATACGCACAGCAGTAACTAAAACATAATTTGCTTCATAATATTGTACTGAATACTACGAATGGTGTTCAAGAACGTGACAAGTGTGTGAAATCCTACAATGCAAAGTTCTAATGTAACATCTAAGAAGACACATCAATGGAAAACAGAAGCAGTACATGAATATTAATAATCCAGGTCTGAAAACTAGGTTGGGTGCTAAAAATAAAGCTTCCAAAAAAACACGGTGTGATATGTTCTCCGTCATGGATGGAAATTTGGCTCGGTGTTAATTTCTGGAGCTTCCTCTTGCATCTAAGCAACTAATTCATTTAATAGCTAATGTATTCCCCTGTTGGTACATGCTCAACTTGCCATCAGCCTTCCTCCATCCAGTTTCATTCTTCAGATGATAGAGAAGGACATTTATCATCGTTGCTTTGGTAAGCGAGTTCCTCGGTCATTTTTTTCTTGCTTTGGTTTTGCTTATGTGTGACATATTTATCATACTATCACATGGGGTTGATAACTTTAGATCACATAAGCAAAAACCAATAAATGACTTCAGAACATCAATTTGTAACCCCACCTCAAGTCGCAGCTGTGAAAAAAAAAGTGCAATATACATATGTGTGTGTGTTTATTTTCACCCTAAATGTACTAACCTATTTCTTGCTTGTTTGTTTTTTCTTCTCATTTTAGATCAATGTATCCTGTGGACTACTTCAGATTTGGTGGACTACGATGACCAGCGTAATTTTTTGTTTAATAATAATAAAATGGTTACCCAGGGCTTGTGGAGGGAGTGATTTTTAAAATAAGAGTTTTATAAACGTGTTGTGCGTTTGTTTGTTTTTTTATTTACTTTTCAGGCTTAGGAGTGGAAGCTGTCCAATAGACGGAATCCATTACTAAGCCAGGGCTCAGTGTTAGCCCCAAAAACCTCTAGTGCTAACCCCCAATTATTACCCCAATACCCACCGCCACAGGGGCGCCGGGAAGAGCCGGTACCAACCGGCTCGGAGCATCAAAAATGGTGCTCTGTGCCTAGGTTGTAACAGGCTGGCATTATTTAGGCTTGGGAGGGCCAGTAACAATGTTCCTCGCCCGCCCTGGTAATGCCAGGCTGTTGCTGCTTGGTTGGTATCTGGCTGAGAATGAAAATATGGGGAACCCTATGCATTTTTTTCATAAACAAATATAAAAAACGCATAGGGTTCCCCTATTTTCATTCTCAGCCACATATCAACCAAGCAGCAACAGCCTGACATTACCAAGGTGGGCGAGGACCATTGTTACTGGCCCTCCCCCGCCTAAACAACGCCAGCCTGTTACCATCTAGGCCCAAGAGTGCCATTTTTGATGCTGCGGGCCCGTTGGTCGCGGCTTTTCCCGGCGCCCCTGTGGCGGTGGGTACCGGGGTGATAATTGGGGGTTAGCGCTAGCTGTTTTTGGGGATTACGCTTAGCCCCGCAGCTTAGTAATGGATTCAGTCTATGAGACAGCTTCCATTACTTATCCTGTAAAGTAAATTTAAAAACAAAAACACATTTAAAACAACTTTTATAAAAAAAAAACACAAGCCCTCGTTAACCATTTCATTAACATTAAATAAAGAATGGTCATCATAGTAGTCGACCAAATCTGAAGTACTCCACAGGATACACAGATCTGAAATGAGAAGAAAAAAAAAAACACGGAAAATAGGTTATAAGATCTATTGTCACCTGCCCGCGCCGCACGACTACAACTTCCAGCATGTCCTCACTGTAAAGGCAAGCTTGGAGTTGTAGTCGTGCGGCATGGGCAGAAGATGTGCGGCCGGGTGACAAGCTTGTCACCTGCCTTGCCACATAACTAAAACTCCTGGCATGCCTTTACAGTAAGGACATGCTGGGAGTTGTAGTCTTGTGATACAGGCAGGTGAGAGATGTGCGCACCGCCGGACGACTACAACACCCAGCATGCCCTTTCCTCCTTATGTGCATAACCTTACATTTATCAGTGTTTAACCTCATCTGCCACTTCCCAGCCAAAACCTCCAACCTATCCAGATCCATTTGTAACAATGCACTGTCCTCTATAGTGTTTACCGCTTTAAACAATTTAGTATCATCTGCAAAGACTGCTACTTTACCATTCAACCCCTCTACAAGGTCATTAATGAATACCGTATTTATCGGGGTATACCACGCACCGGCCTATAACACGCACCCTCATTTTACCAAGGATATTTGGGTAAAAAAAGTTTTATATCCATGGTAAAACGAGGGTGCGTGTGTGCGCGTGTATACCCCGATATACCCCCAGGAAAGGCAGGGGGAGAGAGGCCGTCGCTGCCCGCTTCTCTCCCCCTGCCTTTCCTGGGGTCTAGAGCCCTGCTGCCGGCCCTTCTCACCCCCTGGCTATCGGCGCCGCTGCCCGTTCTGTCCCCCTGACTATCGGTGCCGGCGCCCCATTGCCGGCGCCGATAGCCAGGGGGAGAGAAGCGGCGCCGACAGCCAGGGGGAGAGAAGGGGCTGCGGCACCCATTGCCGGCGCCGCTGCCCCGTTGCCTCCCCCCATCCCCGGTGGCATAATTACCTGAGTCGGGTCCGCGCTGCTGCAGGCCTCTGGCGTGCGTCCCCTGCGTCGTTGCTATGCACGGCGCGGCGCACTGACGTCAGTGCGCCGCGCCGTGCATAGCAACGACGCAGGGGACGCACGCCGGAGGCCTGCAGCAGCGCGGACCCGACTCCGGTAATTATGCCACCGGGGATGGGGGGAGGCAACGGGGCAGCGGCGCCGGCAATGGGTGCCGCTGCCCCTTCTCTCCCCCTGGCTGTCGGCGCCGCTTCTCTCCCCCTGGCTATCGGCGCCGGCAATGGGGCGCCGGCACCGATAGTCAGGGGGACAGAATGGGCAGCGGCGCCGATAGCCAGGGGGTGAGAAGGGCCGACAGCAGCGCTCTAGACCCCAGGAAAGGCAGGGGGAGAGAAGTGGGCAGCGACGGCCCCCTGCCTTTCCTGGGGGTGTATCGGTGTATAACACGCACACAGACTTTAGGCTAAAAATTTTAGCCTAAAAAGTGCGTGTTATACGCCGATAAATATGGTATATTAAATAGAACAAGACCCAAGACTGACCCCTGTGGTACCCCACTAGTAAAAGTCACCCAATCAGAAAAAGTACCATTAATAACCACCCTCTGTTTCCTATCACTGAGCCAGTTACTTACCCACTTGCACACATTTTCCCCCAGCCCAATCCTTCTCATTTTATGTACCAATCTTTTATGTAGCACCATATCAAATGCTTTGGAAAAATCCAGATATACGACATCCAGCGATTCCCCCTGGTCCAGTCTGGAGCTCACCTCCTCATAAAAGCTGATCAGGTTAGTTTGACAGGACCAATCTCTCATAAAGCCATGCTGATATGGGGTCATATATTTATTTTTATCAAGATACTCCAAAATAGCATCTCTTAGAAAACCCTCAAACAATTTACATACAATGGAGGTTAAACTAACAGGCCTATAATTCCCAGGGTCACCTTTTGTCCCCTTTTTAAATATTGGCACCACATTTGCTAAGCGCCAGTCCTGGGGAACAGTCCCTGTTACTATAGAGTCCCTGAATATTAGAAATAGGGGTCTGTTTGTTACATTACTTAATTCCTTTAGAACACGGGGGTGAATGCCATTTAGTGATTTGTCTACGGTATTTAGATTTTTTGTAGGTGGCACTGTACTTCTTCCTGGGTTTGACAGGTGACCTGTAGTGGGGAGTTTACCTTATCTCGCTGTATTTCACCTGGCATTTCATTTTCCTCAGTGAATACAGTGGAGAAGAATTTGTTTAATATATTTGCTTTTTCCTGATCCCGTCTATAATTTCTTCCTCATCATTTTTTAAAGGACCAACACTTTAATTTTTGACCATTTTGCTATTTATATAGTTAGGGTAAGTTCTCAAGTACGCAGATTTGATGCAAAGGATTTTCTGCTGCAGATTTCAATGTAAACTAAATGACTGAGCACAGCTTCTAATCGGCAGTTACAAATCCTGCGCATCAAATCTGCGCAGGATCCTTTATGTGTGAACGTACCCTTAGGGTCTATTTACATGTACAGTATTCTGTGCAGATTTGATGTGCAGGATTTCAAGTCATTCAGGTTACATTGAAATCTGCATCAAATCTACGCAGAATACTGTACGTGTGTATAGACCCTCAAAGAACATTTTGGGGTTAGTTTTACTCTCTTTGGCAATGAGTCTTTCTGTCTCTATTTTTGCAGCTTTATCTGTTTTTTACATATTTTACATTTTCTCTAAAGCTTTTTAATGCTTCTTCACTGCCATCCTGTTTTAGTAGTTTAAATGTTTTATTTTTGTCATTTATTGCCCCCTTAACATTTTTATTCATCCACATTGGTTTTCTTTTATTTCTGACCCTTTTATTCCCATAAGGTATATTATATACCTCTTACAGTAAGAATTAAAAATATTCTTAAAAGTCTCCCATTTAGTGTCTGTATTCTTGTTTTTGAGGACATTATCCCAATTTATATTGTTAAGGGCTTCTCTGAGTTGATCAAACTTTGCTTTCCTAAAGTTCATTGTTTTTTGTGGCCCCTCGAGAGATTCCCTTATTGAAGAACAAGTTATAATGTATTATATTATGATCACTATTTCCTAGATGTCCTTCTACTTGCACATTAGTTACTCTGTCAGGTCTGTTGGTTATTATTAAGTCTAGTAGGGCGCCCCCTCTGGTCGGGCCCTGCACCATTTGGGACAGATAATTGTCTTTAGCTATAGTCAGAAACCTGTTTCCTTTATGAGATTCACAGGTCTCAGTCTCCCAGTTTATATCAGGAGAGTTAAAGTCCCCCATTATTAACACCTCATTATGATTTGCTGCCTTGTTTATTTGCCTCAGTAATTAATCTTCTGGCTCTGCCATTATGTTTGGTGGCTTATAGCAAACCCCTATCACAATTTTTTATTTTTATCTCCATATATTTCTACCCATAATGACTCCACATTATCATTTCCCTCCCGTATATCAGGGATGTGGAATTCCTATCGCCCGATGCCCGGGACATGCAGTTCCAGGTGCCAGGCAGGTGAATTTTTCCGGCCCTTAGCCTTGCTTCGGCCAAGCAGGGCTGGACCTGACAAGCGCGGCGGCGTTCAGCAGTCTGTATGGAGCTGGCTCCCGACTCCTGCCCACTCCGCACTGAGAACAGCCGGGGGCCGCCGCTAATAGCCAGCATGCGGCGAATGCCGCAGCTGGCTATTAACCCTTTTTAACCCCCTTTTTCTATATAAAAACATGTAAACATAATAATAATAAACATATTTAGTATTGCTGCGTGCATAATTGTATGAACTATTAAAATATAACATTATGTATCCCATACGGTAAATGACGTAAATGTAAAAAAATAAATACCAAACCACAGAATTGAAGAAATTACCAGCGTGGAGTAAGCTGTGGATAGGACACTGACCTGGTGAGCTTATTTACATATCTCTCTACTAAACCACAGAATTGCTATTTTTATAATATCCCAGAAAAAAAGTTAAAAAGCGATTAAAAAGTCAGATCAATACCAAAATGGTACCGACACAAAAAAACTGATTATGGCGCAAAAAATTAGCCCTCATACAGCCTGGTATGCGAAAAAAAATAAAAAGCTACAGGGGTCAAAAAATGGGAATTAAAAAAAAATGTGAAAAAGTTCAGAATTTTTTTTGAAATTTGTAAAACACGACGGAAACTATACAAATCTGGTATTGCTGTAATCAGGCCGGCCTAAAGTATCAACCACAAGCTAAAGTTAGCTCAACCACAAGGTAAATGGCGTAGAAAAGAAAACCACCAAATTAGCAAAATTATCTTTTACCATTTCAATTTCACTTCACCGATTATATATATGTATATTTTTTTGGTTCAGAGAATGTTATTGAAAAATTTAAAGGTATCAATATAGTAGGTAGTTATGGCTATTATAGGGCGAGGAGGAAAAAACGAGAGTGTAAAAGCGAAAATTGGTCCAGACAAGTGGATCGTCATGAGGGACAAGTAGATTTTGCTCCATTTTAGTCCCGTGGACAAGTAGTTTTTTTATTAAATTTCCACACCCCTGTATATATCATCCCGCAGTGCGGCCTTCAGACTGGACTTTACATAAGGACAAACTCCTCCCCCTTTCCTTTTTGTCCAATCCTTCCTGAATAGACTATAACTCTGTATGTTGACCGCCCAGTCACAGCTATCGTCAAACCAAGTCTCGGTTATACCCACTATGTCATAATCCTCCTAAGACATTATAAACTCCAGTTCATCAGTTTTATTGATCAGACTTCTGGCATTAGTCAACATGCAATTCAAAGGTGAATGTTTTTCTTCCTATGAAGCCTATTCCTATTAACTATTCTAACCCCTCCTTCCACTCCACCCCCAGGTACATTAATAAGTCCCCCCCTCTATCTACACTATCTTCCCCCTCTATGTTGTAGGTTCCCTCCCCCCCAGTCCCTAGTTTAAACACTCCTCCACCCTTCTAGCCATCTTCTCCCCAAGCACAGCTTAACCCTCCCCATTAAGGTGCAGCCCATCCCTACGGTAGAGCCAGTATCCGACAGCGAAGTTGGCCCAGTTTTCCATGAACCCAAACCCCTCCTTCCTACACCAGCTTCTGAGCCACTTGTTTACCTCCCTGATCTCCCGCTGCCTCTCTGGTGTAGCTCGTGGTACAGGTAATATTTCAAAAAATATTACCTTGGAGGTCCTTGCCTTAAGCTTGCGGCCTAAGTCCCTGAAATAATTTTTAAGGACACTCCACCTACCTCTTACTTTGTCATTGGTGCCAATATGTACCATGACCACTGGGTCTTCTCCAGCCTCACCCAGCAACCTGCCAACCCGATACGCGATGTGCAAAAATCGAGCGCCAGGAAGACAAGACACTGTTCGGCGATCCCGATCGCCCTATCTGTCCCCCTAATAATAGAGTCCCCCCCACTACCAGTACCTGTCTGCCCTGTCCTGCACTTCTCCTTCCCTCCTTACTGGAGCAGACACCCCCCTGGCGGTCAGAGACACTATCTTGCTGCAGCACTGCTAGCTCTGAAATGGCATCTCCCTCATCTGCCAACCGGGCAAGTTTGTTGGTGTGTGCCAGTTCAGGACTAGCCTCCCTGCCACTTTTCCTTCTACCCCCTTTTCTGACTGTAACCCAGCTAGCTGCCTGACTGTCCTGCACCTCTGTCCCACTATCCTCCCCCAACTCTACCCCAGAGAGTACTTGCTCAGTGAGCAGGAGACTCCTCTCTAAGTTGTCAACGCTTCTCAGTGTTGCCAGCTGCTCCTCTAGATCCAGGATCTGGGCTTCCAAATGAACAACTCGCACACATCTCGCACAACAATATGCACCCTCAAACTGCTGTTCAAGGATTGCACACATCGTACAAGATGTACACCGGACAGCATTTCCCAACATGGAGGCCATCTAATTATGGGGAATTTCACAGATTAACAGCCAAAAACAGACAGAAGATAATACAATTAAATTCTCAGTAAACCTTGTGAGTTTAAAGTCCCTACAGTTTAAAGAAAGTAACACCTACAGCGATCTCAAACTCCTGCTTTCAAACTCCTGTTTTACAACGCTCTTTCAGCTGCCTCTCATCCAAATCAACACTCAGACAGAGCACGCTCAGAACTGAGTCCCAAACTAAAATCTACACCCCCCCCCCCCCAGAGGAGGAGTAGAGAAAAAAAAAAGTGAAAAGGCTGTTTAAAATTATATCAGTGATCCCTCTATGTACAAATGTAAGTACTCACACAAGTCACTCCAACTCCACAGATTCACTCCGCACAGCAGATATCTCCTGTTTTACAACTCTCTTTCAGCTGCCTCTCATCCAAAGCAACACTCAGACAGAGCAATAAAAAACATACATTTATTTATCAAGAAACTGTGACCCTATAAGAGCCCTGCATCAGGACTGGAATCCTGCGGGACCCAATAAAAAAAACTTGTCAAAGGTAATAAGGTTGTTGCATCCATCACAGAACATACAGCGAGTCCAGCTAACCTCTGAAATGCCACAGGGAAATAATGAAAGAATACAAGGAGGTAATAAAATGGCAAGGGGGTACTACTTCTAAAAGCTGTGACAAAATGTTGTGGGAGCGGGTGGGATTGGACACAATTTATGCAGGAGTCGACACTGTGCGGGAACGGGTGGTAATGGTCAGAAATCCAGTGGGATCTGGAATATGAAAACAGTCCTGTGCAGGGCTCTTGATTCTATAGCCCAGAAGTCCAGGAATAAAATCAAACAGTCACACCTTTTTCATGAATGATGAACACTTTGTAGATTGGTCAATATTGTCCTTAATTATGATGTGCTTTTAGTGTAAGTCCACTCACTCAATGCAGATGCGCAGTAAAACATACTTGAGATGTACAAACTGTGTCACCCAAGTGTCCAGTCATAAGAACAACAATGACAATAAATAAATATATCATATTAAAATATCCACATGAAAACAAACCTGGCCATTTGTTTGTATGCTTCTTCTGCCACTGCAAAAATATGAGGATCCATATCCCCCATATTCTGCCCACTGTATGCATTGATGATATCGGCTCCATAGATGGGCAATTGCTCATAAGGATTTATCGCTACGAGAACTATGCCTGAAGAAAAAATATAAAAGTAGTGAGTAAAAAACTCAAAATCCACACAAGTGTTAAAGGGAAACGGACAAAGGGGTCATAGTGCGGGTGGACCCTCTTTTAAACATTTCTTACCGGGTGAAAATCTGTGCAGCTGTTCCCAGAGATTTTTATCTGATTGCTATTATGCTATTTTTTTCTCATGTGCAACGGAGGTGGCTGCTGCTGTATGTGCAATGATTCCTCCCTCCACCTTCTCCTGATAAATCCACTTGCTGAGGAAGAGGGGGCAGAGTTATCGGCCAAGAGGGAGGAGGGGAAAGAATTGCACATACAGCAGCAGCCCGCCTCCATTGCACATAAAAAGAAATGACCATACTAGCAACCCAACTAATATCATCTGAATGGCTGCATTGATTTTCACCCAGTAAGAAGTGTTCCAAACAGGGCAGGCTTTTCCAACCAGTGTGCCTCCAGCTGTTGCAAAATGACAACTCCTTCCTAGCTGCGAGTTGTAGTTTTGCAACAACTGGAGGCACACTGATTGGGAAACTCTGAAAAGGGGTCAGCTAAACTATCTATCTCTATATTGAGATGAGTGCAGGTGACCCTTTTGTCACTTTTTCTTAAATAAATTCTGAGCTTTATGTAATAACACTAAAATCACAACAATAACAAATCACAAAAAAATACATGAACATAATAAAACTTGGAATTCTACTAAAAGTATATAGATATGGATAGAGGCTCAGAAGCAGCATGTATAGGACAGCTACTTATATGAAATTTAATAATAATATCAGTAAATAATCATAATAAAAAATAATATACTATATATTATTAATATAATAATGATAATCTATCAAATAATAATATCAGTATCAAATAAAAATCGTATATCTAATCTAATGATTATTATTTTCTGATATTTTGAAAAACCTGTGACCAAGAACTTCAATGTATCCCATGACATGGATGCTCTGCCCATAAAGTGGGATCCAAGCTTGTAAGTATGTAGCTAGACCTATTCACCTCAATTACCATTACAGCCCTGGATAGATACCAGACGTCACACATATTGGGGGAGATATTCAAAAACTACTGTAATTTCTATTCCAGATATTACACTTTTTTTTTTCTCCTCACATTTTCAAAGGGCTTTGAAAATATGTGAAAGTTCATTTTCGTACCACTTTTTTTTTGCGCCAAAAATTTCCAATATTTCGCCACAATTTTTTTTTGTTGCCACCATATTGGATTTTCTTGAGTTTGGTGCCGAATTTTACATCCCCAAAAATTCTGGGGGAAGCATCTAATGTAATATTCCATGATTACTAGTGCCCAGACAAGCGATAACTGTATAAATAAAATTTCTAGGGCTTAAATGTGAGTTTAGGTGCAGTGACCATGAGAATAAAAAAAAAAAAAAAAATAAAAAAGAGAAAATTATTATTTTTAATTTTCCAATAATTTATTTTTCAATATCTGATTAAATAACACCTTTTCACAAAAAAATTAAGTAGAAAAAAAACAAAAAAAAAAAAAACAACTACAACCATTTCTGTGATTGCTACACTAGCAAAAAGCTGGTGTGAAATTTTGATGTAAAATGGACTCTCACCCCTTTGAAAATATCATGTAAAACATGAAATTTACATAACCACGCCCACTTTTGCAAAACTGGTGTAAACCTCGGATAATTCTCATGTAAAACACTTTGAATATCTGATGTGAACTTTTTCACACCAACATTTTGGCACAAAACAACATTTTTCATGTGAAGAGTTTTGAATATGACCTCCATTATGTCCTGTAGACGCGTCTAACATAGATTCTTCACTAAGGAATAAATGAGGTAACAGCACATACAACAAACACTTTATCACAGTAGGTACAATGGGGGAGATTTATGAAAACCTGTCCAGAGGAAAAGTTACCCATAGCAACCAATCAGATCGCTTCTTTCATTTTGCAGAGGCCTTGTTAAAAATGAAAGCAGTGATCTGATTGGCTGCTATGGGCAACTCAGCAACTTTTCCTGTGGACAGGTTTTCAAAAATCTCCCCCTATGTGTGCACTCACCACAATATGTATATATTAGTTTGGAGTCTATAAAGCGGACTTTGAGGTTGTGCAGGACGGCTGGTTCATGCAGATAACTCAAGGCAGTGAGGTCATTTTCTCCTACAAGGATATCAGGATTTCTCAATGGAGGGAGTTCCTTTGTTTTGGCGTCTAGACGATATTCTAAGTCCTTGGAGATAATATTAGAAATATTTAATAAAACACACAGCAATTTTTCATCAATATCACCTTTACTTCCTATATTATAGCTGGATACTTCTTTCATCGAGAGCTTTTATAGGGTTTTTTGTATTACACAAACAAGTTACATACGATAAAAAATTACTTTAGTATTACTTCTGTACTATAACAGTATATTTTAATCATTTCCCAGAGACCTTAAAGTGTGTAAAATCAATCTTTCTTAAAGGGGTAGTTCAGTGGTGAAAAACTTATCCCCTATCCTAAGGATAGGGGATAAGTTTCAGATCGTGGGGGGGTCCGACCGCTGGGGCCCCCCGCGATCTCTCTGTACAGGGCCCCGGCTCGCTGGGCAGATGGCGCGTGTCGACCACTGCATGAAGCGGCGGCTGACAAGCCCCCTCAATACATCACTATGGCAGAGCCAGAGATTGCTGAAGGCAGCGCTCCGGCTCTGCCATAAAGTTGTATTGAGGGGGCGTGTCAGGCGCCGCTTCGTGTGGTGGTCAACACTCCCCCTTCCCGCGGGCTGCCGGGGCCCCATACAGGAGATCGCAGGGGGGCCCAGCGGTCGGACCCCATGCGATCTGAAACTTATCCCCTATCCTTAGGATAGGGGATACGTTTTTCACCACTGGATATCTCCTTTAAAGGTCTCCATAGACCAGGGGACTCCAAATTGTGGACCTCCAGATGACGCAAAACGACAAATTGCAGCATGCTGGAAGTTGTAATTTTGCCCCTAACCAAAAGTTGTAGTGTGGGGTAGGGGGAAATCATACCTTTAGGCTAAGTTTCCACTTGGTTTTCTTTCTCGCAGTTTTTGGAAAACTGCCACTGCAGTTTTTGAGCCAAAGCCAGAAGTGTACTCAGACATATAAAGGAAGAACTTACACTTCTCCTACCTTATGGATCCACTTCTGACTTTGGCTCAAAAACTTCAGTGTCAGTTTTCCAAAAACTGCCAGAAAAAAGAAAAAAAAAGAAACTTAGCCTTACTGAACTAAAGATCAATAACTGATCAGAGGTAAAGTATATTCACATGGCTATAAAATTTAAATTAAATGCATATAAACACGTAAAAGAAAAGAAAATCTCCAAAACAAATTGCAAGTCAGCATGGTTTTTACAGGAGGTTTTCAAAAGTATGGGTGCTTCTGGAAGCATTTTTTTTTAAATTTTTTTTTAAAGCTCCCATTGACTTCAATGTGAGCTTTTAAATGCAACTGTTCTGAAAATGCAACACCCCTTTTCTTTTTTAGAACAGTTTTTTATACTGTTATGAGCCTTCCCGAAAGAAGTCAATTGGACCTGGAAACTTATATTTTTTTTACGTTTTTAAAGCTTTTTTTTTGCCTGTGTGAGCATACCCTTAATCCAAATTTTTTTAAGTAAAGCCCACTCTTTACTTTTGACATCTCAAGTCCTGCGCCTTCCACCTCCATTTATTTAGAGTCTTTTTCCTAACGCTTAAATATCAAGAATGCACTAGAAAGAGTGACAAAGGGCACAGTAAATGGGCAGTTAATCAACTAAAAGGGGTGCATGTAGCTGGATTTGTGTGTGTGGGGGGGGGGGGTAAAAGTGTGCACTTGCAGCTTAATGGCATCCTACAAAAACATGGATTTACTCTGATCATTTGTATATTTATTCTATTTCTATACCTCAATAATCCATTACACATTAAAATGAGGGAAGGTAGCGCCATTCTTTCTCTAAATGGCTTCCAAAAACCGCCGATCCCAGCATTCATTCGGAGGGGGGTCAGTGGGGTACCATTTTTTTGTTAATCAGAATACATCTTCAATGTTTGTTATTGACATGAAAGCTGTTTTTATGATCTGTGATAAAGACGGCTGTGGCCAGAACAACTTCAGTCAAGACTATTTATTGACATAGTTATTTCAATCACAGTGAGTGACTTACAATCCTATGTACAGTGTGTAGTACATTTAGAAACTAAACAAATGCTTTAATCAATAGGAGAATAGACTTCTGTACATACAGATGAGGGAAAATAAGTAGTTCTGAATCCTATAGAAGGCCATAAAAAGTAGGTCAGTTGAGAGCAAGGGCATCGTTCTGGGGGGCAGATAGGGCATATGCCCAAGGTGTTGCCATGGGTCGGGGATGCCATTAAGCCACTATGCATCTGGATACAGAGACTAGGGCAGCCCTGGGTATAGAATGGCCTAGAAGCACCAGGCTAATTTGTTATGGCTTACATACATGAAGTATTCAGCCCACAGGCAGTATGTGTCAGCTTTAGTAAGATTTGTCTCTAAATATATGCCCCTGTGTAAAATATTAATAGAAATATTAATAATACAACAACTTAAACTTTTATAGATTTACCTGTCATAGGTTAGGATTATAAAAGTCATGTGAAATACTTGTGTGATAGGTTATGTGGAAAGATAAGTGAAAGAAAACCTGTCACCAATTTTTGGGAAAGCAAACTAACACTCCCCTTTTAAAATAAGCCATTTTACTATGCTCGATAAAAATATATTAGGAGACAGTGTGCGTTATATGTAAATCACTCACCAAGAGTCATCTGGGTGGTGCTGGTGTGGTGAAGAGTCATGGTGTCCAGATGTCAAACACCTAACAGAGTGTCAAAATCTAGTCATAAGCTCCCTTTATAAGGGTTATTCCATAATGAATATTATCATTATTTAAGTAAAGCAAACTGTAAACAAAATGTATTTAAACTCAATTAAAAAAAAAATCTATTTAATGGTAATATCTACATACATAATGTGGCACCGCCTGGTGTTCAGGGTGTATAGCAATATGCATATCCACCTAAGAATTAAGTGCTGGAGGACAAACAAGCGCACAGTCAGTTCTCCTATAGTGATCCTCTGTTCACTGCAGAGAAGCTAAAAGTAATAGCTTGTCTGGGAGGGATGGCATGGCAGTATATCTTAAAATATAAATAAATAATGTCCAAAATTCGTACAATCGTAAAGCTGGATTGGTTAGTAAAAAATATATATGAATAAATAAAAAGACTATACTCTGTGCTGCCAGAGGGGGGAGGGGACTGGTTTTGTCCAGAGCTTCCCTTCCTATTCAGTAGTAAGAATAGCAAGAAGAAACAGATCATCACACAATCTTAAACAGCTATTCACAGCCCTTCTGGACTTTTTACTCGAGTAAACATGGTACATAGAATAAAGCCTTAAAAGATTATATGATAGCAAACCAATGTCATTGTTTCACATTGTTCTTGCTAGGTCTAGGAAAGTCTACCTTTTGCACCATATACAAGCATTAAAGGGTTAACTGTGGAAAACAACATTTGCTCCATGGCTGTGGATGGTGTAAAAATAGTTAACATGTTATATTAGCCTCCTCCGTTCCTGCAGCTGCTGCTCCAACACTCCCCTAATTCTTTGCTGGTCTTCACTTTTTCCAGGTACCTGTAACAGCCAGTGTCTCTCCTTAGTCAGTGATTGGCTGCGTGGGCCTGTTCCTGTGGAGGACTAGGAGCATCAATAACAGAGGTGGTAAAGTGAAGCTTGTTCATTATATTTACCCCCCAGCCATGGAGACCATTTCTGTTTTCCCTGGACAACCCTTTTAAACTTCGATTTCAATGCATCACTACTGGATAATAATGCGTTAAAAACAGGGCTTAGAAAATGTAGGAAGGAAAAGAGCTGCCAACTTTTTGCTACTGTCGGAAACACACCTGTACCCTCCTCCTAAAAGAAGTGATTTTTTTTTTTTTTTTAAACTTACCAGATACATTACTCTCAGAACTTTCTATGTGTTTATCTGTTACTGTTTCTGACACCTTAAAGAGGTACTCCGCTGCTCAGCGTTTGGAACAAACTGTTCCTAACGCTGGAGCCGGCGCTGGCAGCTTGTGACGTCCCGCCTCGCCCCCTCAATGCTAGTCTATGGGAGGGGGCATGGCAGCCATCACGCCCCCTCCCATAGACTTGCATTGATGGGGCGTGGCTATGACATCACAAGCTGCCAGCTCCAGCATTTGGAACAGTTTGTTCCAAACGCTGAGCAGCGGAGTACCCCTTTAAAACTCTGTAAGGCTGTGTTTACACCTGCATTGGGGCTCTGTTCAGGGCCTCCCTCGGACACTCTGCCAAAAAACAGAACTAGATGTCACCTACAGACCCAGAGACATCCCATTGACTTAGGCGGAGTATGTTAGTATTACAACTGGTGTCCCTTTATTTTGCAGGATTTGCCCAGAAAAAAAAGCCTGCAATATATATTTTTTTGTTGATTCTGACCCTACAAAACAGAACGCAATCTGCCATAGAGCACTCCTGAACGGAGCTCTGTCGCAAGTGTGAACCTAGCCTATCTTACTTAATGTGTGCAGTGAATATTTTTGCTTTTATCTAAAAGTATTTACATATTTTATAAGTTCTCATCCTTATCCATTATTACAATACCAATGCAGAATACCGTAAATGTGCAGAACAAGAATATGTGCCCACAGGACTAAAATACTCCAACTTTGCTAAAGATTTGGAGTTCCCAATGAAGTTGGAAAAATCTGCAACACATCTGTAGCATTTCAGTCCTGTAACATTATGAGTGGAAAACTATACACAAACATATTCGTGGAGGCGCAGCACCTCTCCAACATGACAGCTATTGAACAGAAGTCATAGCCTGTAAAGCATCATCACACAAGCCGGAATCCCAGTCAACTGTATTTTAACGTACCGAGCCTTCCTCGAGCCGTATGTGAAGAAGGGTGTCCCCTGGCTTATAATCTTTCTGAATCTCGGCAGATTTCCATACTTCTTCTGGGTCTGGGATCCATACCCGCGCATGCTGAAATAACAGGAAGGGATGATTTAGGATCAAGCTAAATTACTTGTAAACATCAGTTTAGATTAATAATTGGATTATGTCAACCTGCTACTCTTAAAACCATTTAATTATTAAAAATGATAAAGAAAAACACTTATTAATGCAAGTTGTGTAATACTGACACAAAGAAAATCCATAAAAGAAACTGTTGACAGAGCAATTGTCTGACTGACGCTAAAGAACATAGCAGCGCTGTTCATTCTAAACTTGCTGATAACACAAATCCTTGCAGCACCGGAGACAACATCTATAAAGATGCTTCATACCTCATCTGCAGAGCCGCATAATGAATAAGGGAGACCTAAAAGTCAGTCCAGACTACACACTAGACTGCTGTGTAACTAACTCATCTTCTCACTTCTGCAGCATCTCCAGGATAAAAACTAAGATCAATCACTACCAGAACTATTTTACAAAACAATTTTAAAAAAAAAGTATCTTTTTGTTAGTTTAATAATAGAACTTCTGAATGTGGCCCCTGAGATCTGTCAAAGGGGACCACAAGTGAGGATTCAGTGTATGTTTTGTGTACCAAGTTTGTGTGCACGGCGCCGACAACATTCAGCAAAACACTTCCAGAGACCTATACAGTTGTTGCAGTATTGTATTAGAATGCACAGACATTTGCAGATTTGGCTTAAAGGGAATCTGGAAAAATCACAGAAAATTAATATATCTCTATTAAATTCAATGGAGGGCAATTTAAGACTTAACTTTTAATAAATCATATAAAACCTTAAAATCAAAATTAAATTGTGTAACTATACAAATCCCCAACACAAAAAACAAACAATATAAAAATAAAATAGGTGAAATCTGCATATGTCACAAAGAGACAGGACCGAATAGATAAGTAAATGTCAGATGTAACCGGGACGGTGATATGTAGATAATAGGGGGGGGGGTCGCAATCAGTTGTAAGGCTGGGTTCACACTACGTTTTGTCCCATACGGGAGCGCATACGGCAGGGGGGAGCTAAAAGCTCGCGCTCCCGTATGTGACCGTATGCGCTCCCGTATGTCATTCATTTCAATGAGCCGACCGGAGTGAAACGTTCGGTCCGGTCGGCTAATTTTTGCGCCGTATGCGCTTTTACAACCGGACCTAAAACCGTGGTCAACCACGGTTTTAGGTCCGGTTGTAAAAGCGCATACGGCGCAAAAATGAGCCGACCGGACCGAACGTTTCACTCCGGTCGGCTCATTGAAATGAATGACATACGGGAGTGCATACGGTCACATACGGGAGCGCGAGCTTTTAGCTCCCCCCTGCCGTATGCGCTCCCGTATGGGACAAAACGTAGTGTGAACCCAGCCTAACATAGGATGAATGGCCCTTGATGATCAGATGTTGATAGTGATCACAGATAGAACCAGGGAAGGTGCACTCTATCATTAAGTATCCCACCCCAGCCTTCCCTACCTTTTGAGGGACCCACCTCCTTGACAGGGTGGCCTCAACCATGGTGCCGTTCCCTGACAGTTTGAGTTAGGGATACAATAATAAACCAGATAGAGAGAGAAAACAAAACAAGATAATTCAGTCCTTGCCCCTTGCGACACTACGCAGATATAATAAAAACACAAGTCAACAAATAATGACTCTCAGATTTGTCTCTATGATATCAGTAAAAATCGATAACACAGTAAGTCATAATGATACACAGTTCCTGTTCCAATGCGTTTCCCCCATCTAGTTTCAAGCGGGTTCTTGAGGGAAATAAATTTAACAACAAAGTATAGTATGATGCAGTATTGCCAAATACAGTATGGCCCACAATGTATATAATTTGATAAGCATAGATATAACCCAATGTTATTTAACAGGGTGTCCATGCAATAAGACTATTGTCACTGTTGGTAGGTATCATAGTAAAATATGGCCTGATATAACACACCACCACCAATATAGATCTCAATCCTCTATTATGAGTCATAGGTAGTTAGTTGCAAACATGACAGCGGTGGCCATATTGCTTCTAAATAAAAAAACGCAGCAAGTGTACAATTCACTAGCCAAATGGATAAATTAGTGGCTAGCTTAAAACGTAGTAAGTCTATGAGGGGTAAGACAGGGAATGCAGCCATAAGAAACGCAGCCCAATATATGAACATTAACAATAGGTGCCACTCATGTACGACAAGATAAAGCACATTCTGGAGATAGAAAGAAAAAGCTAGGTGTGTAATGACACACACACTAGCGATACTTAGAATTCACGCACTGCAGGTATAGGATTACAGGTCCATAATATCCAGCTCCAACTCACCTCGATGGTAGGTGAGGGGAGGACTGACCGTGTACCTGATGTGTATCACTGCCCTATAAATCTCAAGGACTCACCTACGTAACGGACTTGCATCCAACCAGGAGTGGGTAGCACAGGTGTAAATAGTCATGTACCCCCATGTTAATTTGGCCGCCTTCTCCCCGCCTGGGGAGCTTGCGTTTCGTCCTGCATCTCAGTAACCGGGAGCGACGCCGTGAAGCAATAGCGCTTCTCCATGCGTGACACTCCCGGGGACCGACATCAGATGGAATATGCGCAACCATAGATCTAAAAGTCCGGAAGTTGCTTCAGGTGGATTATGCATTCCACCGTGCGTCTCACTAAACGGAAGTGACATCAATAGGGCATGCGCATTGAGTCCTCCCCTGAGATGTGTTAAAGGGAATCTGACATCACTTTAATGCGTCATGAGGGCAGTCCCTGACTGCTTCCTCCATCTCCACCAGCCTTGACTGATAGATCTCTCCCTATACCCAAGCAGGATAAAGATCTATCAGTCAAGGCTGGTGGGGCAGAGAAGCCACCAGGGACTACCCAGTTGACTTTCGGTTCAGGCAGCATGAAAGTGAAGACGGGTTTCCAAATGCATAAGGCCCTGGTTTTGACATCTGAAGAACTTTATTTAGTTTAAAAGGGTGCATATGCATAAAAAAAAAAACAGACTAAAAATGACAAACAGTAAAAAGGTAATAAGAGATTTAAGAAAAGATTATACATATTGACATACAGACAGTGTTAACTAAAGTTCCTTTGAATTGGTATTAAAAGCTATTCCAATAAGGACCACAACCATAGCCATTGTGCTCCATACCCTTCTGGGTCTGTTCGGTTCTTTTTATTGTGCCAAATTGCCCCAAAACGGGTCAGAGCACAACTGGGTCCCGATGGATCCCAGTGACTTGAATGGGGACACTATTTTTTTCTCTGCTAAACTCCCATTGTTACGACAGAATCGTTGATGAAGCTCAATATAGCAGAGCTCGACGGCATTGTGAAAGAGGCCTAATATCACGAGAAGGTTATGAAAAGTAATATACTGGAGCCAGTAATACAGCTACATGACTACACAAAACAGCCACAAAACTTGCTGGATATGCCTCTTAACACATCAGAAATTTCTACGAACTGTTCAAATATCAGAACAGAGTATTACAGCATTTTCTATTCTATTGCAAAAGTAACATTAAAATACTGTTTAAAGAAAATAAGAATCTATACTGCATGTTTGCGAAGTTCAGTTACAGTAAATTTATAGACAACAACACTGTATACTGTATATTCATCACAAGACAGAACAGTCATAACTTACAGATACTTCATTGCATTCACAGTCGGGGAGATAGTCATCTTATCACAGCTGTTATAGATGATTCTAATAAGATACTGTATACAGAATGTGTTAGAAAACCACATTTTAACTGCAGGCCCTCCTATGTAATGTGGGATAACAAGGATCCCAGACATCTAAGGTAAAGGTATTTGTTGGGGCCAGGTGTCATAATGCCTGGAGCTTAGTGAATAGCACACAGCATTGGTTAACAAGAAAAAAAAAATCAAAATGATAAAGGCTAAACGAAGAAAACACTCAATCTGAAAGCAATATGCAAAAGGCACAAAACCTGGGTTTATAGCATTCAAAAAAAAAAAGCCTTAGCCAATCATAGTTCATCTCACACCCTGAACTGCTCTGGGCTGTGTGTAGCAGAGTGAGGAAATTGTTAAAATAGATGCCAGATGGGTTTTGTCCTTGTTTATATGTGATAGGGAGTAAAAAACACACTTTTTGAGTAAATGCGGCACTTCAGATACCGATGAACCCTACCTGGAAATCATTAAAATGCAAACACTCTCTTGCCAGCCTCTACATGTTTTGCCATTACAACGGAGTGGCAATGGAGCCGGCTGTTTGCGTCTTGGGAACACCGTTGTAACGGCATAACATGTAGAGGCTGGCAAGATATTGTTTGCATTTTAATGATTTCCAGAGAGGGGTCATCGGTATCTGCAGTGCCGCATTTACTCAAAATGTGGGTTTTTTACTTCCTATCATGTATAAACAAGGACATTACCCATCTGGCATCTATTTTAACAATTTTCTGGGTTTTTGTTTTAACTTGAGCACTTAATAAAAGTTAATTATTAAGGGTGTTTTACACCGGGCTACAGCACTGGGGTTTAGTTAATGCGAATTAAAGAGAGACCCTTATACCCCCTTGGGGTGAGTTAGTGTATAGCAGAGTGAGGGAGGAAGTTCTCCCCTGTATGGCTTCAGATTATGTCACACCTGCTGGGAAACGCCCCTTCTCAGTCTGTGAATCTGACTGAGACTGAGCAGAAAATACAGAGCAATATCAAGATAGAAAAATAAAAAATAAAGCCAGGAGGGTGGTTAATCATGATGGGGGCAGTGAATTGTGAGGATTATAACATTTAACAAGAGCATGAGAGGTACTTTAAGTTAAAAATGTTAATACATTTAAAAACTTTCCCTAGAGTTGATATTATTATGTGCTGTAATTTCTCCTTTTGTAGCCAAGAAGCAGCCATTTTTAGAAACAACCCTAGATCAGTGTTTTCTAAGCAGTGTGTCTCCAGCTGTTGCAAACCTACAACCCCCATTTGGCTGTCTGGGCATGCTGAGAGTTGAAGTTTTGCAACAGCTGAAGACAAACTGTTTGAAAAGCACTGCCCTAGAGGCTCTGTGCAGGTGCGAAAAAAAATCTCTTGCCCATTGACTTTGCTGAATTTCCACCCCAAAAACCTGTTGTCCCATTCCGTTGAAAACTCTGCTGCACAGTTCATGCTGTGGAAAGCTCCACCACAGAAATTCAGGATTGAAGACCCCCCAAAATAATAAACAAGTTGATTCTATTTGGCAAAATTCTGCTCGGACATCGCCATCTATTGATTTTGCCGAAGAATTTTGGTTGTGCCCACTGCAGACAGAATCAGCAGTGTGGAGGGGCCCTATCCATGCCAGAAGATCAAGTTCTCATAATTCCACTGCAGACTTTAACTCTGATGGCCACAGGGCTTTGCCTAAGGGGGGGGGGAGTAAAGGGGGAATTAAATTGCACAGGTCAGGTTTAAGGATGGAGGAATGAAGTGGCACAAGGGGGATCAGGGAGGGAGAATGTAATTGCACAGGTGGTAAAAAAGTGGCACTGGGGATAATGAAGGGGATAAAATGGAATAAGGGTGATGAAGTGGCACGAGGGGGGCAGAGGGGATGATTAGCAGCCACATTTGTCGTTCTGGCACTAGATACTGCTATCACTTTGTGCATCGTAGGTCACGCAACATGAAACCTGCAATTGGCTGTGCGGGAGGGGTGTATCACCAAACTATGCACAGCTAAAAAAGGTGCTATCAACATGAAAAGCTTGGAAAACTCTGGTATAAGTTATGGCACAGAAACCCACTAAAGATAATGAGAAGCACTTTTAATGCAGAATTCTTCTGGATTTCTTGTCCCAGCACCAATAGCTGTCCTGTGGCTTTGGACTGTCTCGGGCAGCTTGGCAGCACAAGGTGTTGGGCCCACCAAAGTTCTACAGTTAAATTAATTATATGTATATTATAATGTCAGATAACATATTTTCTTAAATGAATTCTGTTATATGTTTTATAAGTTATTAAACCTTTGAGAGTGCAACCCATGAGACCTTGCAGTGAACCCCATGTGACCCTGCCTGCCAATGAGAACCCCAAAAGTCTCCCCTAATAGTGAGATGCAGGGGAAGAGATTTTCAGTCTAGTCTAGTTCCAACAAGGCTCCTGAGAAACAGCGTATCTCAGGTGTGCTGTGTGTCGTGTGCTCTGAGGAGAGGCCTAGCTCAAATCTAACCTCTCAACTGGTTATCCCGCCAGAAGTCTCAGCAAGGCAACAGGGCTCCCAAGGGGTTACACTGCACTCTCACATCAAAAGCCAGCTGTTTGTGTATTACTATTTGCACCGGCTCAGTAAAGACAGTTATCCATAACCTGACGTCTTCGTGTGTTCATTAACTCCCCGTGTCTGGCCCAGGAGAAGCCTCTCTAACCTCAGACAGTGTATAGGATAACAGTGCCCTGGCGGCACAAAGTGATCAGGTATTCTTACTAACACCCCATGGACACCACACAAAATTCCCTAATGAAACCTGCATGAGGTTTCCTACAGTAAAGTATATATCACGCTCTATACTCCCTCTTCCCCTTTGTCTCCATTGTCTGTTGCTCATATGGAATTCATTGCAATGTTGGATCTATGACAAAAATAAGGCAATGCATTCAAAATACCAGTTTAACACAAGTGACAACACAACACAATATAGCAGTAGAGCATCTCAGGATACAGAGACTTTCCAATAAAGCTGCACAAGTATGTTGCTAAAAAAAAATAAAAAAAATAAATGTAATCCCAGAAAATTTCTTCAACTACATCAAACCACAAGTTATTTTTTAATAAAGATAAAAAGGTTTTATGTTGCGTGCGTTGTTTTCCGGTCCTTCCTCCATGCTGGCAGATGTGAAGACAAGGACCAGGGAGAATATAAGGACAGTGCAGCCTTTCAGCTGTAGACAAAGATCACTTCTGTCTCATGTCACCATGTCAAGTTACTAAGAGGAAGCGAAGCTGCACATGAGCCTTTCTGGAACTCAAATAGAAGCTACATTTATATGAATACACAGAATAATAATGTCTAAATTCTCAGTTGTGTTAACACCCAGAAGTAACATATGTAACGGTGCACAGGATCAGTTCAAAGACAGAGGAAGACGTGATGAAATCCTCTCAACAACTCCCAGGCTTCTGCAATGTCACCGCAGGCAGTGTCCAGGAAACACAGCAAACTTATCAGACACATAGAAACGTGATCTCCATTTACTGCCCAAAATAATATACAGAAACAATGTATAAGTCAATAGAGACCGCAGATAATCGCAAGAAATAGAGTTTATAAACCAGTTTTCTGTACTGTAATACATGTAAAGGGACATTTGGCAATAGGTATTTTTTATCTATATGTATATCTTATATTTATATATTAGGACTGCACGATATATCGCAATCGTATTGCGATTTTTGCCAATTGAGATATGTCGATATGGTCCCCCGAGAAAATTTGCCATCACCTGCAGCCTGGCACCATATCACGCACACAGGGTCTGGGGCTGGGCCGCGGTCGAAACTTAAAGGCAAAGTCCGTGTTTCCAAACCAGGATGCCTCCAGCTGTTGCAAAACAACTCCCAGCATGCCCGGACAGCCTTTGGCTGTCCGGGCATTCTGGAAGCTGTCGTTTTGCAACAGCTGGAGGCACCATGGTTGGAAAACACTGTCCATAAAAAAAAAAACTGATGCTCACCTAGCCCCGCTCCCCGGAGGTCTGCCGCAGATCCCGATCTCCTCTGTGCGGTCTCGGTATCTTCTCTGAGCTCCTGACAAGCAGCTGGTTCCGAGACCTTTCCTGCTCAGCCGATCAGTGGCCGCAGAGGTGTCATGTGTCAGGTCAGTGATTGGTTGAGCAGGAAGGTCCTGTAAGTCCCATAAGACACTGTACTGCATGGAGGAGAACAGGATCCAAGGCCGACTTACAGGGGACCAGGTAGTTTTAAAGGGATTATCTGGAGTTTTTGGAAGATTGTTAAAGGCTGGGGTAGGCATTAAAGGGAACCAATCATCACATTTTACCCTATATAACGCTTGGCAAAGCGTTATATAGGGTAAAATCTTTAGTCTCACCATCCCCTGGGGGTCGCTCCTGCCTGCGGGGGTGGTGAGGATATGAACTTATAAACTAGACCCCGCAAGTAGTCCCCTGGGCAGGGAGCTACTCTTACCTAGTCCTGTTACTTCAACTGGCAGCGACGCCCCCCCTCGGCTTGACTGTACTCCTTTTTCATCATGGGAGATGTAGTTCAAAACATCTGCAGTGCTGAAGGTTGCCTATGCCTGTCCTAAAACATAGGCCTCATGCACAGAGCTATATTACAACAGGTAAATAAGACCCTAACTTAGCTGCATATGCCTCCAATTTTATAGGGTGTTCTTTTTCCCCCACACAGAATCTGGTAAGAACAAAAAATACTGCATGTTGTATTAATAAGCCCTTTTCCCTACATGCTTTATTACTAGGGCAGAATAACTTAAACACATGATGATTTGGTTTTATAGAGCTGCAGAAGATTAAGTGGCCACCCTACAGTTTCCAAAGTAGTTATTTATCGTCAGTGAAACCAGCATACTACATAACTACCATATGGATCCTTCCTTGTACCCCCTATTATTATTCTACTGTGCTATTATCTAAAAATAGGTTGTACGTTGTTATGACATAATGTGATTTCCAAGTGCCATATATAAGAAATGGTTGTTTAAATATACCAAAGACAGACTGAAAAAAAAAATCTTCCTTTTGTTAAGGCACTTGTGGCCCCTAAACTGCAATAAAACCTGTTCAGTAAGCGTTCACCAAAAGGTTTTCATAGTTGTTTATTGTATATACAGGCATAAGATGAATTAAAGGGTTGCTCCGCTCCCCAGCGTCCGGAACATTGAGTTCCTGAACACTGTGTGCGGGCTTCCGTGTTCACGCCCGCCCCCTCGTTAAGTCCCACCCAGTCATGTGACGTCCCGCCCCCTCAATGCAAGTGTATGGGAGGGGACGTGACGGCCGTCGCGCCCCCTTCCCCATAGACTTTCATTGATGGGGCAGGCCGTGACATCACGAGGGGGCATGCCTGAACACAGAAGCCCTCCCACAGCATTCAGGAACTCAATGTTCCGGTGTGAGGTGGAATTTTGCGGATGCTGGGGAGCGGAGTAACCCTATAATGTTCAGCAACTCAAAAACTGGTTTAGGAGACAATAAGAACTTAGGTGTCAGCTAGAAATATCTAGGTGCACTGCCAAAAATGATGATTTACCTAGCCCTTAAAGCAATGTATAGTAGAGAAAGAGCTACACCTGGACATTCCTTGGATCAATTTTTTTTATATTTTAAAGTGGATGAAGGGTAGAAACTGGGCCCATGGGATCCATTACATTGTGCCACACCAATTGATAAATGCAGCCAAACTAGATCTGGAAGGAGACTATAGCAGGACACTGGGGCTCACTGTATGATGCAATTGTAGGAATTTCTGGCAAGTATTTGCTTTGTGCTACATGTGCCAACCATCTCCTCTGTGCGGTCTCGGTATCTTCTCTGAGCTCCTGAAAAGCAGCTGGTTCCAAGACCTTTCCCGCTCAGCCGATTAGTGGTGGCAGAGATGTCAGGTCAGTGATTGGTTGAGCAGGAAGGTCGTGTAAGTCCCATAAGACACTGTACTGCATGGAGGAGAACAGGATCTACGGCAGACCTACAGGGGACCAGGTAAGCATCAGGTTTTAAAGGGATTATCTGGAGTTTTTAGAAGATTGCCAAGAGCTGGGGCAGACATTAAAAAATATACAATACCCCACTGTACTCCATTATGGGCTATAGGGTAGGGTGGCAAGATGGAAGTCTTATTACAAAAACATCACGCTGTCACACGCCCTCCAATAGACATGAATAGAGGGGCCGTGGCGTGACGTCAAGTCTCCAGTCCTGGAAACACAGAGGTTTCTGAGACTGGAGCAGCAGCCCGGCATAGAATGTGGGTGCTGCAGGGAGATCGCGGGGGGTCCCAGCGGCGGGCCCCCTGCAATTAGACATCTTATCCCCTATCCTTTGATAGGGGATAAGATGTCTATGGCCAAAATACCCCTTTAAAAGGTGACTCAAAGTGGTGGCAGCATTATGTTTTGGGGCTGTTTTTCTTCATCTGGAAATGGGGCTTCTGTCAGGGTGGAGAGAATTATTAAGAGGTCCAAATATCAGGCAATGTTGGCACCTTCAGGCAAGGCACACATCCAAAACCATAAAAGTTTAATGAATGGCCCAGCCAGAACCCAGACCTTAATCCAATTGAATATCTGTGGAGTGATCTGAAGAAGGCTGTGCACAGAAGATATCCCACCAATCTGATAGATTTGGAGCACTTTTACAAGGAAGACTGGGCAAATATTCCCAAGTCAAGATGTGCCATGCTTATTGACTCCTACCCAAAAAGACTGATTGCTGTAATAAATTCAAAAGATGCTTTAACAAAGTATTAGTTTAAGGGTGTGCACACTTATGCAACCAAAACTGCATCAAAACTGCAGAGTATGTTAACTGACTCTAACTCCCTTATGAGTTTCGGCATTTTAAGCTGCTGCAGTTAAGCCAGGTAATAAGATCACCAGGTGATCTCTTTAGGGGAGCTGCAGTGATTAGTCTCCACCCCCTCTCTCTGCAAAGCCAGAGGATCAATGGGAAATGTAGGCAGGATAACAAAATAATTTCAGTGATTAAATAGGAATCAATATGACTAAAGAATTGTGCCTGCCAAAAAACAGGTAAGCACAAGGCATACACAAAGAGCCTCAATTTTTTTCTGTATTAATAGCCTGTGATGCAAAAAATAAATAAAATTCCTGCAACGCATTTTTAACACCTTTAAAATTAAAAGAAGCAATTCCCACTCCACATTCACAAGTCACATCTCTGTGAGGTGAAGCAGAACATTTCTTCTGTATTCAGGCGGGCACACTCTATATTTCCACTTTTATCAGACCGTGTATCCACAAGGGACACTGCACCAGCAGAAAACAGTGTATGAATGGAGTTTAGTGTCTATGGTGCTGGCTACTCCTTAGAAGAAATTTACACCTTGTATAGAAGAACCCACCAACAACACCCCTCTATCATACAGCTGAATGCAATAACCTTCCTTAACACCATGAAATTACTGTTAAACCATTTCCCTGTCAACCTAAACAAATGTGGCAAATGGAAAATGACACTAAAGGAACTGAGAGGATTGTCTGTGGCTATAAATAGGGAAGGGAATGTATGGTTGTAGACTAAAATCATATAAAAACAGGAATGGGAGCTTACTGAAGAGGATCTTACCGTTTTCGTACAAATCATTTATTTATTTTTTAATTGAAAGCAATTTTTGGGAAAAATAGAATTAAAGTGTATGTGTCATTCGCAAAAACTCTTTATATAAATGTAGATAAGAACAATATTTGTATATTAACATACATTAGTTAAAACATTTTTTTTATATTTTTGGGAGAAAAAAATGCTGTCCCTGCAGATATTGCCTGTGTGTCTCTGTGCGGAGAGAAAATACAGGAAGTGAGGGCAGGACAACCAGGGCTCTGTGTACCGAGGCTTGCCCTCACTGCACAGAGCCCTGCTTGTCCTCACTGCACAGAGCCCTGCTTGTCCTCACTGCACAGAGCCCTGCTTGTCCTCACTGCACAGAGCCCTGCTTGTCCTCACTGCACAGAGCCCTGCTTGCCCTCACTGCACAGAGCCCTGCTTGCCCTCACTGCACAGAGCCCTGCTTGCCCTCACTGCACAGAGCCCTGCTTGCCCTCACTGCACAGAGCCCTGCTTGCCCTCAGTGCACAGAGCCCTGCTTGCCCTCACTGCACAGAGCCCTGCTTGTCCTCACTGCACAGAGCCCTGCTTGTCCTCACTGCACAGAGACCTGCTTGCCCTCACTGCACAGAGCCCTGCTTGCCCTCACTGCACAGAGCCCTGCTTGCCCTCACTGCACAGAGCCCTGCTTGCCCTCACTGCACAGAGCCCTGCTTGCCCTCACTGCACAGAGCCCTGCTTGCCCTCACTGCACAGAGCCCTGCTTGCCCTCACTGCACAGAGCCCTGCTTGCCCTCACTGCACAGAGCCCTGCTTGCCCTCAGTGCACAGAGCCCTGCTTGCCCTCACTGCACAGAGCCCTGCTTGCCCTCAGTGCACAGAGCCCTGCTTGCCCTCAGTGTACAGAGCCCTGCTTGCCCTCAGTGTACAGAGCCCTGCTTGCCCTCACTGCACAGAGCCCTGCTTGCCCTCACTGCACAGAGCCCTGCTTGCCCTCACTGCACAGAGCCCTGCTTGCCCTCACTGCACAGAGCCCTGCTTGTCCTCACTGCACAGAGCCCTGCTTGTCCTCACTGCACAGAGCCCTGCTTGTCCTCACTGCACAGAGCCCTGCTTGTCCTCACTGCACAGAGCCCTGCTTGTCCTCACTGCACAGAGCCCTGCTTGTCGCCACTAAAGCTACAGGGACAAGCCAGGATGTTTTCACCCAAAAATATACCTTTTTTTTTTTTTTACAAATGTATATTACAAAAGTACGGTACATATGTTTTATCTACATAATAAAAAAAAGTTTTTGCTTATGACAGGTACACTTTAAGAAGTACAAGCATAACTTCCAACTCTTATTTATCCACACTTTGACTCCATTTGCACTGCTCATGTATAATATTAAGTAATAAGTTTTCTGTCATAAAATGGTAACATCAGGCTACTTATGTCTTATGAAACAAAGATGAAATATACCACAAACTATGTGCTAAATAACTTCAAAATATTGTATTATTAATACTTTTATTTTCTTATGCAAAAATAATTACGAGGTGAACCAAGTACACAGGTCAAACAGTCATGAGTATTCCATAAGTAGGTAGGGCTCAGCGGAAAGAAGGCGAACTTCAATGAAAGGGGCATGTCTCCGGCTCACAGTAATTTTACTAAAAATAAATAAAAAATAAAAAACTTACAACTGCAAGCAGGCATATACTTTGGCACGAGGTGCACGAGGCAGACACAGATGTGCCAGTTTTTTTTAACCCCTTATGGACTTAGCCCATTTTGGCCTTTGGGACTTTATTTTTAAGATTTTGTTTTTTCCTCCTTGCCTTCTAAAAATCATAACTCTTTTATATCTTCATCCACAGACTAGTTTGAGGGCTTGTTTTTTGCACGACTAGTTGTCCTTTGTAATGACATCACTCATTTTACCATAAAATGTATGGTGCAACCAAACAAATACTATTTTTGTGGGGAAATTGATAAGGAAAAACGCAATTTTTCTAATTTTGGAAGATTTTGTTTTCACACTGTACAATTTACAGTAAAAATGATGTTTTCTTTATTCTGTGGGTAAATACAATTAAAACAATACCCATGATTACATACTTTTCTATTATTGTACTACTTTAAAAAAAATCACAAACTTTTTAACCAAATTAGTACGTTTAAAATCCCTCTATTTTGCTGACCTATAACGTTTTCATTTTTCTGTATAAGCGGTGGTAGGAGGGCTCATTTTTTGCACCGTGATCTGTACTTTTTATTGATCCCACATTTGCATATATAAAACTTTTAATACATTTTTTATCAATTTTTGGGGGGAATAAAAAGTTATTAAAAAAAATTAGGAGTTTTTATTTTTTTTGTACGTTCACGACATTCACCGTACGGAATCATTAACATTTTATTTGAATAGTTCAGATATTTATGCACGCGGCAATACCAAATATAATTTATTAAATTTATTTATTTATTTATTTACACTTTTTGGGGGTAAAATGGGGAAAATGGACAATTTAAATTTTTATTTGGGGAGGGGATTTTTCACATTTACATTTTTTTTTACTTTTTTTTAATACACTTTAATAGCCCCCATAGGGGACTTGTTATAGCAGTCATTTGATTGCTAATACTGTTCAGTGCAGTGTTATGCATAGGGCATAGCACTGATCAGTATTATCAGTGATCTTCTGCTCTGGTCTGCTCGATCTCAGACAAGAGCAGAAGACCCCAGGAGACAGACTGAGGTAGGTGAGGAGACCTCCGTCCACCATTATGGATGATCGGATCCCTGCGGCAGCACTGCGGGTGATCCAATCATCCATTTTAGTGTCCGCACTGCCGCAGATGCTGTGATCTGTATTGATCACGGCATCTGAGGGGTTAATGGCAGACATCCGTGCAATCGCGGATATCGACCATTACCGGCGGGTCCCTGGCTGCTATCAGCAGCTGGGACCTGCCACGCATGACCCGAGCATCGGTCCTATGCTCGCGGTCATGTACAGGACGCAAATGTTTGTCCTGGTGCGTTAAGTACCAGCTCACCAGGATGTACATTTACATCCTGCATCGTTAAGAGGCATCTGGCAAATCTGTGAAATGGCAGTCTTTATAAATTCCCTCCACTTTTTAAAACAACAACAGGTGCCCTAAATTATGTAGTTTAGTAATCTGAAGATATTTAGTGTCTGTATACACTTTTTTACAGTGTTGATTCTTCTGCAATTTACCCTGGCACGCTTGATATCAGCTTCTGGGCCAAATCCTGACTGATGGTAACCCATTCTACCCTAATCAGTGCTTGGTGCTCATCATAATTTCTGTGTTTTTGTTTATCACCCGCTTTTGGAGGATTGACCACAGGTTCTCAACGGGATTGAGATCTGGGGAAGTTTCTGCCCATGGACCTAAAATTTCAGCAAGCCACCTGGCTTAGACTTTTGCCTTGCTTCATCATATTCATAAAAACAAGACATTGTTCTTCACCAAATTCCTCCTGGATTGTTGGATGAAACGCAACTCCACACAACTGGTTTCAGAATGCTTTTCTGTTGGCATGACAAGACTCATGGTGGCGCTCAGCTTTTTATTTCTGGACAACCATTCTTCCAGATGTCACAAACAGTCTTAAGGGGGCTTAATCAATGGAAATAACTTTACCCCAATCCTCTACAGTTCAATCTCTGTACTTTCTGCAGTTATATTTATTTGTCCTTAATATTTTTCTAGAAGAGAAGTGACTTTTTTGTTGCTCTTGAGCTTTCACCTCACTGTGTATGCAGATGCACCAACAGCAGCCGGCTTTCACGTCTAAACAAGTTCTGCACTGGGAATGAATCGAGCCTATAGTTGAATCCTCTGTAGATGATTGTCCTGGCACTTGCCAGACTTTCCTGGGCACCCTAAAGCCTTCACAGCTATGAAACATCTCTCCTTGAAGTTCCTGATCTGCCAAATGGTTGATTTAGGGGCAATCTTACAAGTAGCAATGCCGCTGCCTGTAAAGCTCTTTTCATGCAAAGGTATGATGACTGCGTATGTTTTCTTGGAGGTAACCATGGTCGACATTAGAAGGCAATGACTTCAAGTGCCAGCTCCTTTTAAAGCAACCAGTTGCTCCTATAAGTCAGTAAGCATAACAGTGTTATCATCTGCCTTGTCTCTGTTAACACTTTCTCCTGAGCTAATGAAAAGACCACTGAAATGATGTTGGTCATTTTGTGTCAGGGCTACAACTTGGTGAAAAGGTGTTTTTTGTGATTTAGTTAATTTTCATGGAAAGGAAGGACTTTGCAATTCATTCTGCAACATCTGATTCCTATTCATAACAGAGACTTGTAAATTGTCACAATAAAAACTGAGGCAGCAAACTTTGTGCAAACTAAAATTTGCGTCAGTCTCAAAACTGGGTTACTTTTAAATGTAAATTTTTTTCTACAGGAATGCCTCTTTATCGGAACTGCTCCTCTCCTGTTCTATTGAAAATTAAGCAATCACTTTTGTTCCTTCAATATACAAGGGGAAAAAATTAAGCAATTTTGCAGACATGATTATAAATATCTTTTAAGCTCCTATTCATATGTATCTATGGTTACAGACAGCAAACAAATCCAGTGAGGAATCTTGTGACTTCAATCCATCTGCTCCCTCATTTACAAGCTGATAGATAGCGAGGGGAGGGAACGGTGCAAGACATGACATGCAGGATCTCTCTACACACAGGGTTTTCTATAAAATGTTTTCATTTTAGATAGATCTGATCAAGAAAAAATTTGCATGGTATTCTGCACATTGTCTATAAGAAGCAGCAAACATATAGATTCTATAACACCAAAGCGGTAGTTATTGATTGATAATGTACCTGCAAAAGAATAAACAATGTACTTTGTTATCACATAAGCGCACACTGAATCATCTCTAGTAGTACCAGCCAAGTAACCAGAGTACCACAAACCATCAGGGTATTATTTTTCACTTCTAAATAAGCAGAAATGTCAGAATTTCTGCTCATATAAATTGCTGACTCTACCACCCTGTTTTAAAGGGGTATTCCGGGATTTTTATTTATTTGACTATGCTACAGGGGCTGTAGAGTTCGTGTAGTTCATAATATAGTGTCTGTACCTGTGTGTGACGGTTTTCTCACAATTCTTATGTGATTTTCACCCCAATATTTATTTTTAACAGCATACAAAATGACTGCTGTCTCGGATTTCTCCCAGCTTTCAATGCGGTCGAGACCTGACTCACTAGTCAGCTGATGACAGGGAGCCTGTCTGCTTCAATGGGTGGAGGGATCAATCTGCAACTAATGCAACAGCTGTAGGCATCCTGATTGAAGACCACAGGTCTGCAGCTCATTTATGTTTCAATGGGTGGGGTAGCTGATGTGTGGGATGGAGGAAGATGGTATCATGGGATTTGTAGGCAAACAAGAAAACTGAAAACAGGAAATACAAGTTCATAGAAAGCTAGCAACAGTGTAATGGTAATGTCACAACATAGTCATTTAGCCCAAGACGAGCGCAGATCCTTCCTAAGCATGTCCAATACTGTCTGCCAGGTATGTACTAAAATCACCTTATGGTGGAGAACCCCTTTAAAGTGCAGCTTGGATTAGCTATGATGCTTTGCTGGAGTACCAGTCTGAAATAGTTACCAACCAGAGAGGTTATCTACAATACTGATAGAAGGTCCTGTGATCCGTGAAATCACATAATTGGCCCAGTCAGACAACCCTACTGGTATTTTTGCTTTGAATCCACTATATAAAGCCTCTAAAAGTCCCTCTAAAGTAAAAACACTTGAACTGCCGATTATAACACAGGAAGAGTATGGAGCACACCCTCATCTACGCATGAAATGTTTGCTTACTTAATAACTTGACAATATTACATTTGATCACAGCGTTTGGAACAGACAGCATTTTTTCACATGTTCTCTTGAACTTGCACATTCCTTTGACCACACACACACCCCATCCGAGTCACACGCTGCTAACCCCATGTGACTGGAGGAGATCTTTTCTTGTTATGTTGTTCTGGCAAACAAGGGCACACAGATAGTTGGGCGAATAACCAAAGTGCCCTATCTTCAAATGCCAACCATTAGCAAAGACCATTCTTTAAAGGGGTACTCCGCTGTCCCAGTGTTCCCAACATTTTGTTACAAACACTTGGAGTGAACCGCAGGGTCATGACGTAACGCCATGCCCCCTCGTGATGTCACGTTGTGCCCCCTCAATGCAAGTCTATGGGAGTCGTGAGGGGGCATGGCCAAGACGTCATGACCCCGCCGCCCCCACCCAGCGTTCGAAACAAAATATTGCGAATGCTAGGACAGCGACGTACCCCTTTAATGCTTACAATGCTTCAATGAATGCTGGTTGCCATGGAGTTGACAGTACAGTATATGGTCAATGGGTATAGTAAACTGTATCTGACACAGCAAATTTACTGCAGATATTAAAAAGGAGTGTAACAGCTTGACACACTAAAAGGAGCATACAATGTGTACAGGAAGCAAGCATGCATTATGTTTATGGAGGTTGGAGGAGTAGGTAGCTGTTTTACCATTACAACCTTTCTTCCCTATAGATCAACATAAAAATGTCCAGAACAACCAATCCTATATAGAGTCCAATAGGTGGATGACTGGTCTTGTTAGCCAGCACAAACACACATTGCAATGTTAACAAGTTCAACCTAGTAATTTAAGAATAAGTTACATCAGCAATTAAAAAAGAACTGAACTCTACTACAGCGGACGTCAGTCTGCATTCTCAAGAAACCGTGAAGATATGGGCGACAACCCCTGGGCGATTTTTAAAGAAGACCTAATGGCTTTTCCAGTGCAAGGTAAATTGGTTAACACGATCAGTAAAAAAAAAAAAAAAAAAAAAAAAAAAAAAATCTCAATACGAAAAAAGATGAAATAAAAAGCTGTAGCAAATAGTCCAGGCCAGCTCCTGTATAAAACATACAGCATTACAGATGCAGAAACTAAACAGATGACAAACACATACATAATGTATGCACACTTGTCAGGGAGACAGCATGCAAAAACAACAGTCCATGATGTCCTAAAAGCCATTGCAGAAAAGAGAACACTTATCTACATCCTCCAACAAACATCAGAACAATAAGTGAAATAATAGGTAATAAAACAGCTGGCTGTCGAGGGGGAGTGGCTTGCCGCCGAAGATGATGGCCGCTTAGTCCTTGTGCTCCTGCTCCTCGTGGCCTTAAAATTAGCTTAATTCAGCGCTTTCTCCCTTCTGCTTCATGAGGAAGAGTGCCTGGCGCAGACGGAAGCACCCACCCACTGGCCCAAACCAGACCCCTCATTCCCAGCCGGGAACATCGCAAAGTACCTCTGCCGGCCCTCCTCATCAGCCCCAAGCTGTCTGCCGGACTCACCAGGACCCCCACTGCTGCCTGCGGTCTCACTCAGTAGGGCCTGCGGCGGTGCTCTCAGCTTCCTGCTCCGACCTACCGGATCTCTCCGCTGAGGTCTGGCAGACTCCTCTACAGCTGCGGTCCTGGGACCATCTCCCGCGAGACCACGCTTCCTCCCAGCGGCCTTCTGTGGAACCCTCCAGCGCTGCGGCTACAGATCTGGCGGTGCTGCTGCCAGGCACCCTCTGCAGCGGGACTCCTCCTGTGGAAGGCAGAGCTCCGGTGAGTGTGTCCCTGGTCCTGCTATCACCTACACCCGGCTTGCTCCCGCAGTCTTCTCCCTTGGCCTCTGCAGGCCTCACAGGACCAACCTCCTACAGAGAGCGGGCGGCCATCTTGAGCTGACCTCCTGAGGTGCTATTCTTTTCCTGCTAGAAGTGCCTGCTCACCAGGGTGCTTATGGCCCCTACAGTGACCTCTCCGGTGCTCTCAGGGGCCTGGACTACGCCACCACCTTTGGCCCTTGACCCCTTGCATGGGACTCAAAGGCTTCTACTCCTCTCCTCATTGGTTCTCCGAATCCCCAGAGGGCCATGGCTGCTCTTAACCCCTTAAAAGGTGTATTATGCCCCTAGACATCTTATCCCCTATCCAAAGGATAGGGGATAAGATGTTAGATCGCTGGGGTCCCGCTGCTGCAGCACCCCACTATCATTACTGCGCAGAGCGAGATCGCTCTGCACGTAATGACGGGCAATACAGGGGCCGGAGCATCGTTACGTCACGGCTCCGCCCCTCGTGACATCACGGCCCGCCCCCGTCAATACAAGTCTATGGGAAGGGGGCGTGGCGGTAGTTACGCCCCCCTGCCATAGACTTGCATTAAGGGGACGGGGCGTGATGTCATGAGGGGCGGAGCCATGACATCACACTGCTCCGGCCCCTGTATCGCCCGTCATTACGCACAGAGCGATCTCGCTCTGTGCAGTAATGACAGCGGGGTGCCGCATTGGCGATCCCCGGGGTCCCCAGCAGCGGGACCGCGGCGATCTAACATCTTATCCCCTATCCTTTGGATAGGGGATAAGATGCCAGGGGCGGAGTACCCCTTTAAGGACTCAGGGTTTTTCAGTTTTTGCACTTTCGTTTTTTCCTCCTTACCTTTAAAAAATCATAACCCTTTAAATTTTCCCCTTTAAAATCCATATTATGGCTTATTTTTTGCGTCACCAATTCTACTTTGCAGTGACATTAGTCATTTTACCCAAAAATTCACGACGAAACGGGAAAAAAAATTATGCGACAAAAATCGAAGAAAAAAATGCAATTTTGTAACTTTTGGGGGCTTCCGTTTCTACACAGTGCATATTTCAGTAAAAATGACACCTTATTATTCTGTAGGTCCATACGGTTAAAATGATACCCTACTTATATAGGTTTGATTTTGTCGTACTTCTGGAAAAAATCATAACTACATGCAGGAAAATGTATACGTTTAAAAATGTCATCTTCTGACCCCTATAACTTTTTTATTTTTCCACGTACAGGGCGGTATGAGGACTCATTTTTTTTGCGCCGTGATCTGAAGTTTTTATCGGTACGATTTTTGTTTTGATTAGACTTTTTTTCATCACTTTTTATAGATTGCCTTGTTTTATCCCAACTTTATGGTCTCCTCTATGGCTCTAGAGCCATTGGTTTATTTACTCTAATTTCCCCTTTGTGTTCTTGCTAGTGTTTTTGCTTCTTTGTCCTCTTATCCCTCCTTTCGTCTTTTGTCTTGTCATCTTTTTCTTCTGTTTGTCTCCTATAATTTCTTCTCTCCCTCTTAGGTACGGATGACTGCCACAGCGGTTTCCCTGGCTCCCTCCCTCTCCCTTGACTGTAAGGAGACTCCATTTTGATCTGAGTGAGTACCCACGCACTTTCTCCCTTTTTACCGCTCACATGGTTAAGTGTGTCTCCCTGAATGTAAAAGGCCTTAACTTCCCACTTAAGTGGCGACTGATGCAGAGGGAATTTGTTGCTCTGAAGGCGGACATAGTTTACCTTCAGGAGACACACTTTGACCAGTTGGGCACCTTTCAATTTCTGCACCACCTCTACCCTCAGGTATTTTTTGCCTCTACAGATAGGAAGGTAGCGGGAGTGGCTATTTTAGTCTCTAGGTCTTGTCCTCTCCAGGTCTCTTATTCCTACGCTGATTCGATGTGGCGGTTTGTTATAGTTGAGGGCTCTTTGGGTGGTAGACAGTTGCTCTTTTTTTAACGTGTATGATCCTAATAACTCCCAGGTGCCATTTTTGCGACAGGACTTGGCTCGCCTACACAAATATCCCCCCTTGGCATGGCTTTTTGGAGGTGACTTTAACCCCTTACCGATGCCGGACGTAAATGTACGTCCTGGTGAGCTGGTACTTAACGCACCAGGATGTACATTTTACGTACTATACATAACCGCGAGCATCGGAGCGATGCTCGGGTCATGGACGGCAGGTCCCGACTGCTGATAGCAGCCAGGGACCCGCTGGTAATGGCGGACATCCGAGATCGCGCAGATGTCTGCCATTAACCCCTCAGATGCCGTGATCAATACAGATAACGGAATCTGCAGCATTGCGAACACTAAAATGGATGATCGGATCGCCCGCAGCGCTGCCGCGGTGATCCGATTATCCAGAACGGCAGACGGAGGTCCCCTCACCTGCCTCTGCTGCCTTCCATGGGTTTTCTGCTCTGGTCTGAGATTGAGCAGACCAGAGAAGAAGATGACAGATAATACTGATAAGTGCTATGTCCTATGCATAGCACTGAAAAAGTACAGATCACAAAGCAAAAAATGAGCCCTCATATCGCCACTTATACAGAAAAATGAAAAAGCTATAGGTCTTCAAAATAGGGGGATTTTAAACGTACTAATTTGGTTAAACAGTTTGCGTTTTTTTTTTTAAGCGCATCAGTAATAGAAAAGTATGTTATTATGGGTATCATTTTAATCGTATTGACCCAAAGAATGAATAACACGTCATTTTTACCATAAATTGTACAATGTGAAAATGAAACCTTCCAAAATTTGCAAAATTGCGGTTTTCTTTTCAATTTCCCCACACAAATAGTTGCACCATAAATTTTATGGTAAAGTGAGTGATAGCATTACAACGGACAACTGGTCGCACAAAAAACAAGCCCTAACACTAGTCTGTGGATGAAAATATAAAAGAGTTATTTTTTGACGGAGAGGAGAAAAAAAACAGAAAAGGAGTCCTTAAAGGGGTACTCCGCCCCTAGACATCTTATCCCTTATCCTAAGGATAGGGGATAAGATGTCTAGGGGCGGAGTACCCCTTTAAGGTCCAAATGGGCTGTGTCCTTAAGGGGTTCATTTCGTTTTTTCCCTTTCTGTTGATCGCCATTCTTCCACTGGTGCGCTACCTCCTCCTTCCCAGTTGCGCTTGTCTATGCTTTTCCAGCGATTGATACGATCGGCTTCCCTGTATGACCTCTGAAGTATTAATCATCCTTCTGATCGCTCCTTTACATTCTACTTACATCTTCATAAACTCCACACCCGTATTGATTATTTCTTTGGCAACCTCCCTATGGTACATATGCTTTCATGTGCCTCTCTGGAAACTATTTCCTGGTCTGACCATAGCCTGGTTCTTCTTTCTTTTTCCCCTTTCTCCTCCTCTCCTCGCCGCTATTACTGGCGCCTCAATGATTCCCTGCTTAAATTCCCACCTTCTCGGGACTCGAGCCAGGCGAGCATACTCGAGTATTTTGCTAGTAATGAAGGCTCTGTGTCTTCTCCGGTGATATTATGGGAGGCCCATACGGTGGTGGTCAGAGGCCATTGTATCACTGTGGGCTCTACACTGAAGTGTAATGCCATGGCTCGCTCCCAGGAACTCCGGTCTCAGAGAACCTATCTAGAAGATCTTCTTCTGACCTCTCCCTCTCTCTCGGGGCTGGGGCGTTTGGTTGCTGCTCGGTCCCAGTTAAGTCATTTAGCCCTCTATAAAGTTGAACGTCAATTACTTTATGCTAAGCAACGTTTCTACAAAAAGGGCAATAAGGCTCACACTATGTTGGCGAGGCGACAACGGGATCACGTGGCCGCCCAGGCCCCCTCTGCTCCGAGAGATTCCTCTGGTACCCTTCAGCATCATCCTAAAGCTATTTCTTACCTTTTTCTTTTTTACTACTACTCTCAGCTTTACCCTTTGCATGGTAGGGATTTTAAGATCTGCCTTTTCGCTAATTAAGTCTTGCTCACCCTTACCAATCCTTTATTATCTCTGCCTTCTCTGTACAAACTCCTCCATGCTTATGGCAGAGTTTCTGGATATAGGGTTAATCTCTCTGAAGCTATGCCTCTTAATCTCCCTCCCCCCTTGATTTCTCTCCTCCGCGCTAATTACTCCTTTCGGTGGTCCCCCTCTGCTATTAAATATTTGGGTGTGTCCCTCTCTCCCCGCTACTCATCTTTATACTAAGTTAATTTCCCTGCTCTTTTTTGTTCAAATACTACTGGGATGCCCATTTATGCCACTTGGTAGCATGGTCTACTTATCATGCTTACAGTAAATATATGGAATTGGAGAAATTGTGGCTGGCCCCAATTCACCCCAATTCTCTCCTATGGGCTTTTCCCCTCCCTTCCCCAGAGTACCCCCTTTTAGGTCCAATGTCGTTCTCCCGCTATGTATGGACTTACTGCTCTAGACTTCTTTCCTCTTTCTCTCCTTTACAGTCTTTCCTGTACAATCCTGACTTTTCTCCAGTACTGTCCTCGGATATGGTTAGGGAATGGAAATCTAGAGGTCTTTTTTGCTGGGCCGATGTGGTTGTTCCCCTTACTCGCTCTACTGCCTTTTGATCGATTGGTGGCTCGTAGGGGACTTCCTTCCTCTGAGGAAGCCCATTATATTCAGCTTCACCTTTTCTTGTCTTCTTGGTCAGGCTTGTTGACAGTATCTTTACCCACGGGCTTTGAGAGGCTGTGTAGGGGTGACCCCCAGGTGAAGGGATCGCTATCTAGTAATTATTCCTTTTGTTGTCTCCTCCTGATGGCGCTACCCCTTCACATCGCTAAATAAGCCACTGGGAGGAGGCTCTCCAGACTACAATTTTTATTTCTCAATGGCATATCATCTGGGAGCGGGCTACTAAGGCCTCTATCTGTTCGGCCTATAAAGAAATGCAATTTAAGATGCTCATGGGCTGGTATCACACTCCGGTTCTTCTGAATAAGTTGAATCTGGATATCCCTTCCCAGTGTTGGTGCTGTGCTGTGGGCCTGGATACTATTTTCCATATTTTCTGGTACCGCCCACTGATTCTTTTTGGGCCCAAGTTCAGAAAATGATTCATGCAGTCCTTGGAGTTCTGGTCCCCCGGGACCCTAAGGTCTTCCTCCTGCATCTCTCCACCAGGGACCTGACAAAAAAGCCTTTCAAGCTTTTACAGCACATAGTCCTTGCGGCCAAAATACTCATAGCCAAACAATGGGAGACTACATCCCTCGGTTGATGAGCTTACTGCCCAAATACGTGAGATTCGCTCCCTTGAATCCCTTACTGCTTCCCTGAACAATACCATCCCTCTGTTTTTGTCCATATGGGATCCTTGGGATAGATTCACTGGCAGGCAGCCTCCGTGATCTTACTTCCTTAGCCCTATTTTAATCTGGACTCCTTGTTTTTTTCCTTCTCCTCTCTTCAGTTCTTCTGGTCTTTTCTTCCTCTATGTTTCCCCTCTTCGTGTTGTAAGTTTGTTGCTGTGTGTCCACTCTCCCCTTTCCTCCTCTCACCTCCCCCCCCCCTTCTCTTGTTAATATATTGCTACACTTTTTTAAAGGAGAATTGCTCTAAAGTTTGGTGTTATTTTGGTGGCCGTAGGCTCCGTTTGTCATCGATTTCCTAGTCTCTTATGTTAGTATTTTTCTCACTTAGTGTACTTGTGTTTTTCTATTTATGTAAAAAAAAACAATAAATAATTACAGTTGGGGAAAAAAAAAAAAGAAGAAGAAGAACAGCTAGCTGTGTGCTTGACGGACATGATACTAAGGGCTCTCTGCTAGCCCTGGGGCAAATCATAACCTCTGTTACAGAGCACGCATTTCATGGTGTCAGGTTAGTTCTGCCTGGGAGTCATGTTCTACCAAGAACACCTGAAAACTAGCATAAAATAACAAAGCTCGAGAATCATCTACAAGTATACATGGTAGTAAATAAAAGGTCATTCTTCCTAATATCCTAAAGTGATATACATGACTTTAATACACTGATATTATAAAACAAAGTCAAGTCTGTGCAAAGACAGTGAACTATTAAGGGACAATTACTATCCAGGCATGTATTTACATTGGTCCCAGGCCCAGTAAAGCTTGTAATATAAGATTAATATGGAATGCACACCCAACAGACTTGTCTAAAATGTAAATTTTGTCAACATTTAGAACAAAAGGTGTTTCACGTGTTCTCTGTAACATGCCCACAGAAAAATTTACTTCCTGAAGTAGAGAATTTGTTTCCCATATATAAGGTTTACTGTTCTATAAAGTAAACTCAAGATAAATTAAAGCATTTTACTTTTTAGTTTACCCTGGCAGGATAGGGTCACATACCATACTGCTTGGAAACTGTAGTCACACCAGATAAACAAAAAAAACATAGAATAAAAAGAGATCAAAAAGTTTAATCTACGCCAAGCACTTTTATAGCTCATCTTGATACATCTGCTACTAAGTTAAGCTGCTGATATACATTTGATCCATGATACCCAATCTGTGGCTCCATTTGTTTTAAAACTACAACTCCTAGAACGCCAGTGCATGATGGAAGTTGCAATTTTACAACACCTAGAGAGCCGCAGGTTGGGAAATGTTGCTCTAGTTTATGTTCATACAATGCAGAGTTGATGCAGATTTTCCCAATTAACATTAACCCCTTAACGACAATAGACGTAAATGGACGTCATGGTGCCGTGGTACTTAACGCACCATGACGTACATTTACGCGCCACCATGACCACGAGCACCGGACCGGTGCTTGCGTCATGCGCAGCAGGTCCCGGCTGCTATCAGCAGCCAGGGACCCGCCAGTAATGGCGGACATCCATGATCGCGCGGGTGGCCGCCATTAACCCCTCAGATGCCGTGATCAATACAGATCACGGCATCTGCGGCAGTGCGGTACTTTGAATGGATGATCGGATCACCCGCAGCGCTGCCGTCGGGATCCGATCATCCAGCATGGCAGCCGGAGGTCCCCTCATCTGGCTACGGGTGTCTCCCGGGGTCTTCTGCTCTGGTCTGAGATCGAGCAGACCAAAGCAGAAGATCACTGATAACACTGATCAGTGCTATGCTCTATGCATAGCACTGAACAGTATTGGCAATCAAATGATTGCTATAAAAATCCCCTATGGGGACTATTAAAGTGTAAAAAACAAAAAGTTAAAAAATGTAAAATAAAAAGTTAAAAAATTTGAAAAATCCCCTTTCCCAATGAAAAAGTAAAAAAGTAAGTTTTTCCCATTTTACCCCCCAAAAAGCGCAAAAAAAATACACACATATATGGTATCGCCACATGCGTAAAAGTCTGAACTATTAAAATATATTGTTAATTATCCCATACGGTAAACATTAAAAAAAAAAAGGTCCAAAATTGCTGCTTATTTGTCACATTTTATTTTAAAAATGTTTTATTAAATAATTTATAAAAAAAGTAAAGCCTAAGCAAAAGTGGTACTGATGAAAACTACAAATAATGCGCCAAAAATTAGCCCTCATACTGCCCCATATATGGAAAAATTAGAACGTTATAGGTGGTCAAAATAGGGCAATTTTAAAACATACTAATTTTGTTAAAATGGTTTGAGATTCTTTTTAAGCGGTACAATTATAGAAAAGCATATAACATGAGTATCATTTTAATCTTAATGACCCACAGAATAAAGAAAAAAGGCACAGCATGAAAACAAAACCTTCCAAAATTTGCTAAATTACAGTTTTCTTTTCAATTTTCCCACATAAATAATATTTGTTTGGTTGCGCCGTACATTTTATGGTAAAATAAGTGATGTCATTACAAAATTGGTGACGCAAAAAACAAGCCCTCATATGCATCTGTGGATGGAAATATAAAAGAGTTATGATTCGTAGAAGACGAGGAGGAAAAAACGAAAATGCAAAAGTAAAATTGGTCTGGTCCTTAAAGGGGTACTCTGGTGCTTAGACATCTTATCCCCTATCCAAAGGATAGGGGATAAGATGCCTGATCGGTGGGGAAGTCCCGCCGCTGGGGACCCCCGTGATCTTGCACGCGGCACCCCGTTTGTAATCAGTTGCCGGAGCGTGTTCCCTCCGGGACGGATTACCGGCGACCACAGGGCGGGCGGCGTGTGACGTCACGCCTCCGCCCCCGTGTGACATCATGCTCCGCCCCTCAATCCAAGCCTACGGGAGGGGGCGTGATAGCTGTCACGCCCCCCTCCCATAGGCTTGCATTGAGGGGCGGAGCGTGACATCACACGGGGGCGTGATGTCACACGCCGCCCGCCCTGTGGTCGCCGGTAATCAGTCCCGGAGCACACACGCTCCAGGGACTGATTACAAACGGGGTGCCGCATGCAAGATCACGGGGGTCCCCAGCGGCGGGACTCCCGCGATCAGGCATCTTATCCCCTATCCTTTGGATAGGGGGTAAGATGTCTAAGTACCGGAGAACCCCTTTAAGGCCAAAATGGACCTGGTCCTTAAGGGGCTAATGGGGTTGTCATTACCCCTATCCACAGGATAGGGATCCACAGGATAGGGAATAAGTGCCTTTTCGTGGAGAGATGGGGGGGAACCGATTGCTAGATCTCCCTCGATCTTCACAATGGGGCCCGGCAACTCACCTGTCCTTGGCGCAGTGGCCCCCCACCTTTGGCGACAAGCGGGCCTTCAGGCCTGTTCAGCAAATCACTGTGTACAAGGGATAAGTGTACTTCCCTGAATAAAGAAGTCAAACTTTGCAGCAGATCTGCTGCAAATACACAACCAAATAAAGGTTTTCCCAAATATCTGGGCATCGGTAGGAAAGTACAGTGGGGACAGTGAAGGTAAAATAAGCTGGCCATGTGCTGCAAAGGCTCGTATCACACCAACCTTGTGGTTACAGATTTTTCAGTAAACAAGAAACATGCTGGATATCACAAAGCCAAAAGGATCTTATAATAATAATAATAGGTTCCTGAAGATTGTGTTTTTTTGTTTGTTTGTTTTTATAATGTATTTCTAAACAGAAAAGTGCATCATGCTACTTCAATAAAAAAAATGGAAATGCAAACTGAGTTTTTATCTAGTTGAGTTCAATTACATTTACAATATATAGTATTACAGATAACAGAATTGTCTTAAAAAAAAATAATATTTGAATTACACGACTTCCTTGAATCCTCCTACAATTGTATGTTTAAGGAGATTAGGCGTAGACATTTTAAATAATTGTGAAATATGTATTTGACCAGTCCGGCCAATGTAATGATCTAAGAGTGACTAACAAAGTCACTTTACACCGGATATCATTGCTGTTATATTAAAATAATGACATCATAATACACTCAAAGAAGATGGCACTGTAAGAAAACAGACTTGAAGCAATGAGTAGGTCCAAAACACAGAAAAAGGTGGAAATCTTTCCATTATATTTTTCTCTGTGTTGGCTCCACTCTTGTTTGCTTTTTTTTCTTTGCTAAAAACACTGACCAAAATAATAAGCGTGAACCCAGCCTTAAATATTAACAAGATCATAAAAAAAAGTATAAAATATACATGTTAGATCAAAAACTCTAGGACTGTGCATTTAAAAAATCAGCTTGGCGATCCATCACATAGTGCTAAATAACAGCAACACTAAGGGCACCAAACATGACTGGACAAGCTTCACCTACATTAATGTGTAACATTAGCTGAACAAAATTTGTGAATTCATCCCAACATTGCTCATACTGAGGAATAAGCTCTTCAGTACTTGTCATAAGTCAAGCTCCCTAGTCCTGTATTCCAAAAAGCAATACATGACCTTGGGCACACAAGCGATATCAGAGAGCAACAGCTTATTTATCAGAAGGAACAATAAATGTCATGGAGGCTAAAGTGGAGAAAATTCGCATTATATAAAAAAAAGTTGCACAATTTAAAGCTGTTTTTCTACACAAGCACTAAAAAAAAAAAAAAAAAAAAAAAAAAAAAAAAATAAAAAAACAATATCAACCCACTTTTGTACTCAAGTATATATAATGAGAGCTTCTGTATAAAGCTACAGAATAAAAATGAGAGAAAGCTAGAAAACACAAGTCAAGACCTCATTCAAGTCTCATTTTTTCTATATATGTCACAGATGTCATGAAGGTCACATTCTAAATCCAGAGGGTGTGAAATTCAGAGGAGGATTACGCACTGTCCTGGTAGGAGCATGAAGAAAGAGCACAATGACAGCAATAAAGTCCGCAGTTTCCTCAACCAGTGCAAAAAAAACGGCCCGGAAACCTATCAGTTCCACATATATCTACTACCTGATATATATAAGAACATACGACAGACTGGAGCCTAAGATATCAGTAGAAAACACATTCCAACCTACGTGTTAAAACCTTTGGCAAATTTCTAGGCCCATATGTATCATATGGTGTTGCTATGGTACCGCAAGTTTAGGAAAGCCGAGATACTACATATAGCAGCTGAAACTACACAGGGATTGATCTCTTGGCATCCTAGGCATGTCTGTAGGACACGATTTCATAGAGCAGGGCTTTGGGCAGGATTAAGATATTAAAACAAAGATCTCAACCTGACACCCAGCTGGGTCATAAGATAACATAAAACATTAACTCAAGCCATTAATGCTATATATAGGAGGATAAAACTGCACTTCCACTAGATCTACTAACAAATGCTACTCAGAAGTCAAAGATAAAAATGTGTTGGAACTTAAGTTTTATAAATTGTTCTATGTATCACATTCCCTTTACGTCACTAGATGGTAAACTACAAAAGTTTTTTTTTTTGTTTCTGTTTTTTTTTAGTTCACTATGCTAAATTAACCACAAAAAAGAAGAATAAATAAAATGGCAATGATAGAATACTCACTTTAACGTATGCAAAATCTAAATTGTTCTCCATCTTCCAAAAGGAATTTCTCCAGATCTGTAGTACATGGAATCTATACTGCTCCTAATCATTTATGGCAAAATAATTCTGGAAGATAGGCTTAATGGGAACCAGACGTGTTCCATCCTTTTGCCGGCTGATGACACTGGATCATCTGCCTTCCAGAGGTTACATTAAAGAGCCATGAAAATCACAAATACAGACTTGTGATACGCTATTATGAGGCTGTGAATTCACTCATTGTATAGATTTCCCGCACTACACACTAGCTGGGGTTTGAAGTCTAAAAGGGCTAATTGTATTTTACTGAAAGCAATAAAAATGTGCGGTCTTGTGATAATCCAAACTCTTGGAAAGCTGTCATAACTAATGTGTATTGGCAAATATATAAAGTCTTCTTAAATAACACTGTGATAGTCAACCACGTGCACCTCCCTGTAGGGTTGTCATTGGCTAAAGTGTGAAAACCTTACAATATATACCCTCACACTAATTCTTGACACTACCATACGGATGGGCCAATCTAAATTCATTTACAATAATTATATTTAGCTTTTAAGCAGCTTTTTTGCAACAATGATAGATAATACTGAATGGGGTGTGTTGGACTGTTCATTGTAATAGACTTGACTAACTACAGATAAATCGATCTACTGACTGTAAGAGGGAACGTTCTGAGCACCTGCAACACATGGCTACTCTTCTACTGATATCATGTGCAATAGGTAAGTGTTTATGCAATTATTCTGGATGAAAGGACTTCAAGGGCAGATGCAGACACAATAATTCACCATATCTCATACCAGACACCATACATCAGATCTAATGCCAGGTGTTTGGCCCGCAGGGTTTTAAGTCTGTATGTGCAATATTTAATGTGCAATAATAGAATGTTTCAGTTTTCAGTTTCAGGTTAGTAATGCTTAACCTTAATATATATGAAAGAGTTCATTTGGGCTAAGTCAATGAGAATACTTTACGTTACATTTAAGGCAGGCATGGATAGATTAGGTCAGTGGGACTGGCTGTTCATCTCATGCGGTTATCCCAAATCTTCTAAAGTTTGTAATAGTGACTTATTCTCTGCCAAACAATACCCAGCTTTGTACTGCTGAAGAGCCAGAATTCTCAAAAAAAGTCATATACAGATGGACGACTTAAGATTTCCTACAAATTAAAGAAAACTAATATGCATACTTTTATCCATAAACTCCATATACTATGTCTACAAGTTTAAGGCATCTTATTATCCAACAAGTACCCTCATCTGTACTGGCAAGGGACAGAAACCCTGAAACAGCGCTCTTCTTTTGTAGGAGACTTTGTAGTTCGGGTTCTTATTGAAGAGAGCTGATTTACATAGCACTACCTAGTATGCTAACACAGTGTGCAGGAGGTTGGGAGTTATTGTTGTCAGTTGTCCATGCACACAGAGGAAAGTTGGCTGTGGTATTTCTATGTGGATCCACATTCTTTTGGCGGAATCTGCCCGAAAAAGCCCATTAGTCAACAGGACTTTGATATCCAACACTTATTTCCATGGTAAATTTCTGTGTGAGGGAACATTTTTACGGTTCAATAAAAGTTTTATTAACCTCGAAGTCAAAAAGTGTTATTTGTTACAAAACACATGCGAGGGTGCAACCTCAGAAATATAAATGACTGTAGAATAAATAGCATACACATAGCCCATAAACGCAATGAAAACAATGAAAACAAGACTAAAAGGGACCACACAGGACACAAGACTAAAGAGCCAAAAAGGAAAAGGAGGAAGGCAAATCAAAACCAAATTAGGTGTAGGCACATTTTTTAGATGTGAATGATATCTAAGGGTACATTCCCACACGGCGTATTTGCTGCATATTTGCTGCTGCGTATTTTATTTTCTCTGTTGAAGTCAATGGGTAGGAAAATACGCAGCAGCAAATACGCAGCAAAATACGCCGTGTGGGAACGTACCCTAAGAGTGAATACGCTTCTCAGCATGGAGAAGTACTAAGTTACGGTATGCAAAACAAGAGCGTTCTCATTCACTCACAGTACCCAAATATCATGAAACCGGTAAGAAATTAAAAATGGTGCCGTGCGCCAATATTTTGGCACATTTGGAGGTAAATTTGTAGTGCAACACCTATAGTAAACGTGGGCCAAAGAATATTAAGATATTGCATAATTTTCCATTTATATAGTAAGAATTATTTGCATAAAACCAGATGCTTACTTTTATTATTAATTATTATTATTTTTATTTCATTATTTTTCATTAGTCTTCCTAATGTTTGTCAGAATGTAAAAATGTAATTATATAAATTAACAAATAAACATAAAAAGGTTTACACATAAAAGGTTAGTCAACTGACATAATTTTCTTCTTAAAAAAATGGCTCCTACTATTATGTCATTTGCATTACAGTTGTTTGAGACCTTTTTATGCTTTGAAAACCATGAATAAAAGTTTGAAACATATTTAAAAAAAATGAAAATGCTGTATCCAACTTTTTCTTCCATACTGGGAGGTATTTTTATAGGTTCTAGCTAGATGATCGGTGAATGTCTCACCAAGAGGACCCCCAACCAGTAATAAGAACAGAGGTCAATTGTCTAGAGTAAATGGAGTGTCAGCGTATAGCAAGGTCCAACTTTGGAAAGCGCCTATGAGAGTGAAGGAACAGATTGCAGGCTGAACATGCAAGTTGCTGCTCCATTCAATTCAGGGGACAACTGTACTTTGTTCTTGGGATCGAACGGGGTGGGTCTCATCAGCTAGACCCCACTGATCAGCTTGTTTTTCCTAGATAACCCCTTTAAACCAACATATCGCAGTAAACTTAATGTTCAATTTTGCAGCAGCTAAGGCACCTTTTGTTAAGTTTTTAAACGTACCTTCTCAAGCAGAATAATATCATTAAAAAATGTCAAACAGATTACAAAAGACACACAAATAATGTCCTGGACAGGCTTTCAACGTTTTAATGATGTCAGACTAGGAAAAGCTCATTCGTAGTCATGTCACTGGTAGACAGTTCAATTTTGGTGTGTTTGTGTGTGTGGGGGGGGGGAGTAATTACCTATAAATATGAAAAAATATACTTCAAAATCAGAAACAAACATTAAATATGTTGTACAATTTGGCAAAATGTTGACCTTTCTAATATACTTCAGAAATGCTGTTATCTCCTTTTTATGGGTCCCCATAACAGTGAAAATATTGTCTTGTCCGGCTGCAGTAAACTGAGGGGAGGGGTTACAGAGCAGCCTGCAGTGATTGGATGAAGAGACCCAGCACAGCAGAGACAGAAGTGAATTCATGGTGAGCGAGAGCGGGCTCAGTGCTTGTCTTGGGCACACCCCTTCCTGAGCAGTGGATTTCAGAATGCCTGAGCAGCAGTACAGAGGGATTTGAGAGCCAAAAAACAGAAGCCAGAAACATAAAGAGACAAGCATCTGTATGACCTAGTGAGCATATAAGCATGATTTTTCTGTCACATGACACGTAAACTTTAAGGAGGGGAAAAGTCCTGGTATACAAGTGCTAGAGAAACAGCTTGTAAATTATTTACTGAAATCACATTTCAGGCTTGTGTTCTGAGCTAAATATATCAACATTCAATTACACGTAATGAGAATCATCAACATGTAACATAACTTTATTTGAAAGTGATTGAGATCATCAGATTGAACATAGGACGAAAAGCGGAGAACAGGGAATGACACAAGGACAGCATTCTCAAAACCTCAAATTGAAGAAAGTAGCTGAGACACGGAAAATGAGGTAACGCTGTACAGTAAAACTTGAAGACCTCCCAAAATTGCACTGGAAATTGATCTATTAGCCTTGACTTTCTAGAATGAGTTCAGTAGGAACATTACAAATCATGACTTCACAAAATAGAAAAACATTTAAGATGGAAGCCAAAGACGTTTCCTTACTATTCATAGCTCTAATTATTCATTCCATACACATCCTCCTACATATGCTTTTCTCTTAACTTCATCTTAGACAGACAGACAGACAGACAGACAGACATTCTGTTGACTACGTGATCTACTAGTCTCTGTCAAAGCCACCTTACATTTAGAGGTTTTTGAAAGATAAGATCCGTGGGAAACACTATAGGTACATTCGTAGTAGGCCGAGATCAAAGAAACATATGGAAACAGAAGTACCGTATATACTCTAGTATAAGCCCACCCAAATATAAGTCAAGGCCCCTAATTTAACCCCAAAAACCCAGGAAAAGTTATTGACTCGACTATAAGCCCCCCCTGTCATCATCCAGACCCCCTGTCATTAACACCCCCGTCATCATTTCTCCCACCCCCCCTTCATCATCATCGCCTGTCAATCCCTTCATCAGTGGTCTTCAACCTGCGGACCTCCAGATGTTGCAAAACTACAACTCCCAGCATGCCAACTCCCAGCAGGCCCTGTGGTCGCCGGTAATCAGACCCATAGCGAACACGTTCCGGGGACTGATTGCAAACGGGGTGCCGCGTGCAAGATCACGGGAGTCCCCAGTGGCGGGACTCCCTCGATCAGGCATCTTATCCCCTATCCTTTGGATAGGGGATAAGATGTCTAAGCACTGGAGTACCCCTTTAATCCAATAGTGGGCATTAGTAAATTTTACATTTTACACATTTTATTAATAAAACTGATCATTAAAGGTATTGCTACTTTCCTTGCATCTTAGTGACTATGACTCTGAAACATAAGAACTAATTATGGTCCAAACGCTTTTCCATTGAGCTTCCTAATAGAATATATTGGTGCGCTTCAGCCAGGATCATACATCTTAACACACGATAGCCTTCCGCAGCATATGTAGTGCTCTTTAAATAGCTGAGGTACACTTGGTAGAGCTGAAGGAATATTGTTGGCTCACACTGGAGTTGTGCGTAGCGGATACCCAACTAGTAAACAGTTTGTGGCCTTTTGTGACCCCAGACATCTTTTTGCAATGTGTTTCATGGTACTAGAAATATACAAAGGGGAAATGTTATATGATGCTGTGGACAGTAGTTCATAACATAATAATCACTGGACATTCCCAGGGGTGCAAGGTCCTTGCCTAACAAAGGATTTTCACTTGTGCAGTGTCCATTATAACAGGCCTGAGTACATAGCGTGACCACCAAGGCCACTGATTGGCAGCGGCGGTCACATGACATCCACTGCTCAAGTAACACTGGAGCGCCGACTGCAGGCAGAATGAAGGATCGGTGCAGGAACGAAGGCAGAGATTTTTTTTTTTTTTTTAAATAGAAAGATGGAAAACCCGTGTTGGTAAAGGGCTGACAAAAACCTAGGTACCACTATAAAATTCTCAGTTGTCATGACGTTCTAGTACCTGGGATTTGTCAAATGTGTTCTGAAAGTAATGTATTGGAGCCATTTACCCTGTATATTCGAGTATAAGCAGAGTTTTTCAGCACGATTTTTCGTGCTGAAATGCCCCCCTCGGCTTATACTCGAGTGAACTCTCCGCCTGTCAATCCCTTCTTAGTGGTCTTCAACCCGCGGACCTCCAGATGTTGCAAAACTACAACTAGAGTATAAGCCGAGGGGGGCATTTCAGCACAAAAAATCGTGCTGAAAAACTCTGCTTATACTCGAATATATAGGGTAAATGCCTCCAATACGTCACACGCCGTCGGCCCTGTGGTCACCGGTAATCAGATGCGAAGTGAACACGCTCCGGGGACTGATTACAAACGTGGTGCCGCGTACAAGATCACGGGGGTCCCCAGCGGCGGGACTCCCGCGATCAGGCATCTTATCCCTATCCTTTGGATAGGGGATAAGATGTCTAAGCACCGGAGTACCCCTTTAAATATCAGAGACAAGAGGTAAAGACCTAGGTAATACAGGGCATGCACAAACAGGAAGCCTTCACTCAGCAATACTGCGCATTTCTTCGCCGCTTTTGTGCCAAGCTGGTTCTAATTGTTTGATTAGTCGACTGGCAGTGTGCCAGATTATACATGTGGCTTAGTTTTTTTCCTTATTTTGTGTCTTGTTTAGCCCATCTTTAAAGGGGTATTCCGGGCAAAAACATTTTATCCCTTAACCAAAGGATAGGGGATAAGATGTCTGATCGCGGGGGGGCCGCTGCTGAGAACCCTGCGTTCTCCCTGCAGCATTCTATGCGGGTGCTGAATCTCCAGTTTCGGAAACCTCTGGGTCCTCCCATAGACATGAATGGAGGTGGCGTGGCGTGACGTCACGTCCCCAGTCCCGGAAACCCGAAACTGGAGATTTAGCTGGAGATTCAGCACCCGCATAGAATGCGGGTGCTGCAGGGAAATCGAGGGGGGGGGGGCGGGGGTCTGGTCTCAGCAGCGGGCATCTTATCAGACATCTTATCCCCTATCCTTTGGATAAAGGGGGATAAAATGTTTTTGCCCGGAGTGCCCCTTTAAACTACTGGCCTTTTCTTTTTAAATTACTTATATTTAAGCTGCTTAAAGGAGTACTCTGTATAGCAAGAATTATTCATAATTTGTCCCCTCATGGCCAGACCAACTATATTGTAATATATACTTATTATCTGTAGTAGGCCATTTCCCCTGTTGGAATATTCTGTGATAGGCAGGAAAACCTGTCATCCCTGTCCACTGTGTCTCCTCTCTCCCCTCTCCCAACGGAGACAGAAATCATGTGACACATAGTACAGGCTTTAGTTACACCCCTTTAGCCAAGCCCCCTTTCTGGCATCATCCAACCAAGTCATCCCTTTTTTATCATAACTTGTCAAGCCTCCTTATGACATCATACCAGCAAGCCATGCCCCCTCTATAATAATCTCAGCAGTGGGGACTGCTGGGAAATGTAGTTTTAATAGGGTGTGCAGGAGGTAGAAGAAGAAAATGGGGCAGTGGGCAGAGGACAACTTGTTGTGCTCAGACAGAAAAGGAGATTCAAATTTGGTCTTAAAGGGGTACTCTGGTGGAAAACTCTTCCAGTATTTATTAGCTGCTATACACTACAGAGAAAGTTCTTTTCTTTTTAGATTTTTCTTTTCTGTCCACAGTGCTCTCTGCTGACACCTCTGTATCAAGAACTGTCCAGAGTAGGAGCAAATCCCCATAGCAAACATATGCTGCTCTGGACAGTTCCTGATACAGATAGAGGTGTAAGCAGAGAGCACTGTGGACAGAAAAAAAATCCAAAAACAAAAAGAACTTTCTCTGTAACATACAGCCGCTAATAAGTACTGGAAGGATAAAGAATTTTAATAGAAGTAATTTACAAATTTGTTTAACTTTCTGGCACCAGTTAATTAGAAAAAAATGTTTTCCACAGGAGTACCCCTTTAATGTGCAAACTCGCTCTTATATTATACAATGGTCAGATAAATGTAGTGTATAACCATCACATCACCGAGGAGTTCATATGAGACAGGCGCCAGTGAAGATATCATCAATGGAGAAAGCTGGACATAAAAGCCTAAATACAAGCACTTTCACTTGACTACTAGTCCCATTAGGACCTATAGAAATGTCAATAAGATGTGCTTTATTATCAGTTATTAACCCTTTAAGGGTAAAGTAATAGGTCCAAAAACTGTGATTCTGACCACTAATACCCACAAGGTCTGATTATTTGTCAAACGGGTGACTGAGGATACAAGAATAGTAGACGTATACAATGTTTATTCTGTGGGTCAATATTAGGAATGTCCCGATACCAGTATTGGGACCGATACTGGACATTTGCACAAGTACTTTTACTTCTGCAAATGTCCCAGATACCTAATCCAATACCTGCCACCGGACATTACGGAGGTGCGCTGCATTTTCTACTGAATTATGCTCAGCAGCTGTGCGCGTATCATAGCCGGGACCTGTGGCTAATGCCGAACATCACCGATCATCGTGATGTCTGGCCTTAACCCTTTAGAAGCCGTGATCAAACATGATTATGGCATCTATAAGTCTTGAAATGAACTGCCGGTTAGCTCAGGGATGCTGAGAGGGATCACTGAGGTATAATCGTCACTATTATACTGCAGCCGGCCATGGCAGGCAGTAGTAATAGAGCGACGATAACACTGACCAATGCTATGCTATACCATTGATCAGTGTGTAATAGTCCCCTATGGTGACTAAATAATAGTGGGAAATAAAAAATGTGTAAATACAAAATAAATAAATAAATAATAATAATAATAATAATAATAATAATAATAATAATAATAATAGTGAGTTAACCCCTCCCCTAAAAAAAATTTTGAATTACCCCCCTTTTCAAAAAGCTTAAAGGGGTACTCCGCTGGTCAGTGTTTGGAACAAACTGTTACAAACGCTGGAGCCTGCAGCTCGTGACATAGCCCCACCCCCTCATGACATCACACTCTGCCCCCTCAATGCAAGTCTGCGGCTGGCAGGCCCCCTCCATTATACTTGCATTGAGGGGGCTGGGCGTGACGTCATGAGGGGGTAAGGCTATGACGTCACGAGCTTCCAGCCTCGGCCCCAGCGTTCGGAACAGTTTGTTCCAAACGCTAAGCAGTGGAGTAGCCCTTTTAAATAAAAAAGCCCTTCCTCTAATTTAAAAAAATAAATAAATAAATAAAAAATTATTTTATTTTTTAAACCCTGTCACCTCACATTAAAAAAAGGTATCAGTAATTGGTATCGGCGAGAACTCAAAAAAAGTATCGGTACTTGTATTGGGTCTGAAAAAAAATGGTTTCGGGACATCCTTAGTCAATAAGATTACAACGATACCAAAATTGATATATGTTATTTTACTAATTTAAAAACAAAATGACCCCTATAACACTTTTCCTATTGGGGGCTGACTAAGGTCTAATTTTTTAAATCAGCACTATTGAAAAGGGACCCTTGAAACAGTCTTGGCTAGGCAGCAAATAGACACAAACAGGCAACTGTCACAGTTCAGTAGTCTTGGTTTTATTGTAACAATTCACATACAGCAATGAGTTCCAATTGCAACATGTGGCTTAAGAGAAACAAATGTTCTTCCCATCAGACTCAATGGACTGGTATATAAAGTGACCAAAATTCATCAATTGTTGACTTATTGATGTAAAATAAATACTTTTTTTTGTAAAAACAACCACTGTGCGGTTTCATTAAAGTTATAAAAAAAATGGTTATGAAGACGACAATAGGGCCCCTGGTGGACATTCTATGCGCGGCACATGCCGTTTACATTGATGTCGACGTATGCCCGAGCGGAATCCGCTGAAAGAATAAACATGTTCATTCTTTCTACAGAGTCTGGAATTTGAAATGTGGGTGCACAATGCAGAAGAATCCCAATGAAAACAATAGAAGGTTGCTGCACTAGATTTTGTGAGCAGAATTTTTCTGCTGGATTCTGCTTAGAAATTCTGTACTGCTTTTACACGAATGTCCTGGTTCCAGGTTCAGCCGCCAGGTTCACACTGTGGAATTTCCAGACGAGAACTTCCACCGGAGATCCCGCATGCGTCGCTAGGACCGCGTGGACTGCATTGCCATCCCCATAGACAGTAATGCATTTCTAAGCAGATCTTTCGAGACCAAGTCCACACGGTCCTGGCACCGCCCACGGGATCTCCAGTGGAAATTCCTCGCTGTTATAGTGAGCCCCCAAGAACTCCCAATCATTATATATTATATATACACACACACAAACACACACAGTCATGGCCGTAAATGTTGGCCCCTGACATTTTTCAAGAGAATGAAGTATTTCTCACAGAAAAGGATTGCAGTAACACATGTTATGCTATACACATGTTTATTCCCTTTGTGTGTATTGGAACTAAACCAAAAAAGGGAGCAAAAAAAGCAAATTGGACATAATGTCTCTCCAAACTCCAAAAATGGGCTGGACAAAATTATTGGCACCCTTAACTTAATATTTGGTTGCACAACCTTTGGAAAAAATAACTGAAATGAGACGCTTCCTATAACCATCAATAAGCTCCTTACACCTCTCAGCCGGAATGTTGGACCACTCTTCCTTTGCAAACTGCTCAAGGCTTCGCTTATTGGAAGGGCGCCTTTTCCCGACAGCAATTTTAAGATCTCTTCACAGGTGTTCAATGGGATTTAGATCAGGACTCATTGCTGGCCACTTCAGAACTCTCCAGCGCTTTGTTACCATCCATTTCTGGGTGCTTTTTGACGTATGTTTGGGGTCATTGTCCTGCTGGAAGAACCAAGATCTCGGACGCAAACCCAGCTTTCTGACAAGGGCTGTACAGAGCGATCCAAAATCCGTTGGTAATCCTCAGATTCAAGGCACCCAGTGCCAGAGGCAGCAAAACAACCCTAAACATCATTGAACTCCACCATATTTCACAATAGGTACTGTGATCTTTTCTTTGAGCCTCATTCCATTTTCAGTAAACAGTAGAATGATGTGCTTTACCAAAAAGCTCTATCTTGGTCTCATCTTTCCACAAGTAATTTTCCCAGAAGGATTTTGGTTTACTCAAGTTCATTTTGGCAAAATGTAGTCTTGTTTTTTTTTTGTCTCTGTGTCAGCAGTGGGGTCCTCCTGGGTCTCCTGCCATAGCGTTTCATTTCATTTATCTGTCAACGGATAGCTCGTGCTGACACTGATGCTCCCTGAGCCTGCAGGACAGCTTGAATATCTTTGGAACTTGTTTGGGGCTGCTTATCCACCATCCGGACTATCCTGTGTTGACACCTTTCATCAGTTTTTCTCTTCTGTCCACGCCCAGGGAGATTAGCTACAGTGCCATGGGTTGCAAACTTCTTGATAATGTTGCGCACTGTGGACAAAGGCAAATCTAGATCTCTGGAGATGGACTTGTAACCTTGAGATTGTTGATATTTTTTCCACAATTTTGGTTCTCAATTCCTCAGACAGTTCTCTTCTCTTTCTGTTGTCCATGTTTAGTGTGGCACACACACAGACACACAATGCAAAGACTAAGTGAACTTCTCTCATTTTTATCTGCTATCAGGTGTAATTTTTATATTGCCCACACCTGTTACTTGCCCCAGGTGAGTTTAAAAGGAGCATCACATGCTTGAAACCATGTTATATTTCCACAAATTTGAAATGGTGCCAATAATTTTTTATTTTATTTTAAATAAACTGTATAGAATGTCATTTTTTTCTCCCAATAAGTGAACAATCCACATGCATGACCTGTGTTACCTTCACACCTGCTCCCCAATTTCAAAGTGATTTCACTATGGATGGGTGCATCTGGCTAACTAAATAACACGTGCCCTCATACATATTATCTCAGAGGAAAGGTTAACCATTAGTAAATAGGCTCCCTATTGACCTGTAAACTGAGCCATAACCCTAGATCGAAGCTTCTCGCCAATCCATAAAACTTGCTCTAAAAACACGTAGGATTTTGGTAATTCTTTTACAAATTGAATTAGAAACCGCCCGGAAGAAACTAAATGATTTGAAAGGTTGCTGGTTTTTATTAGTCACTGCTGCTAAAACCCATCAGAACAGTTTTAGGAGTTAACTTTTATATCCCTCCTAATCCAGACATCTCCGCAATAATTTCCACTTTCCCTTATAACAGACAGGCTTCTTTGGATGCTGGATTTCCATCAGTCATGTGTAAAGAGTACACAGACCCAAGCTGCTTCTGCATAAAGTGACTCAGTCTTTCAGCAGAGGGAGGACTCACCAACGTATCCCGTCTCTATGGATGGGCTTGTCCGTGTTGTTTTTGTGCCATCTGACTGTATTAAAGCCAACCTCACATGAATAAACATGCACCACGCTAGAAGAATTAGAAGATTTCCGGGATAACACATTGTTGGCCCATTCATAAGTAACGCTTGTGCTTTTAATTTAAAAGTGTTCTGCAAGTTGCTGTCCTGCAGATGTTCCAAAACTACAACTCCCAGCATGCCCGGACAGCCATGCAACTTGCAGAACACTGATTTATAAAAAGAATGGGACTAAGCTGCAGTACCATGCACAGCCTGTGCCTGGACTGTGAAATACATCAGTACTATATTTTTCCTCCTATGACCTATCACCGCCACCACGACCCCCCACCACCGCTGCACCGCACCCCCCCACTGCACCCCATTGCCTCCCCCATTCCCAGTTTTATAATTATCTGTTACCGGGGCTCTACTTCTGGCACCGGTGGCGTCCTCCTAAGCTGTCACTGTGCGCACTGACGGTGACGTCGCGTCACGTCACTCGTCATTGCGCACAGTGTAACGCAGGACGCAGCAGGAGCCAGAAGTAGCGTGGGCCCTGGGAACAGGTAATTATAAAACCGGGGATGGGGGAGGCAATGGGGCGGTGCAATGCGGTGGGTCGGTGAGGGGGGCGGTCGCGGGGCGGTGGGTGGTGCGGCATGGTGGGGGCGGTGCGGGGGGCATTATCGGATTATCGGCAAGGTAATTGCCGATACCGATAATGCCCCAAATCGTGAATATCGGCCAAACCGATAATCGGTCGATCCCTAATTTGTACCCCCTTTAAAACAAATATAACAGATCAGCTGTCCGGACATGCTTGGATTTGTAGTTCTGCAACATCTGGAGGTTGAAGACCACTGGTATAGAGTGTCAGCGCTAGTGGCCGCCACAAACAGGATGACAAGGAGGGCAGAGCTTGCGGGTGACATATGTGAGTAGTAGCGCTGGGCTGATAATGGGGGGGGGGGGCAGAACAGCACTCGCGGGTCACATATCATTAGTTCCCCGATGGGGACAGTGCAGCGCTGGGCTGATAATTCATTCCCGAGGGGGAGGGGCCAAACCGGTATTGCGGTATGGGTTAAAATTCATATCGTGCAGCACAAAAGTTTCGGTATTCGGTATGAACCGGTATACCGCCCAGCTCTAATACAACCTAACCACTGGGCCAGCAATAGCATAACAGTATGCTAACACTAGTCAACAAATGTAACCCATGGTTCTATATTTACAAATAAAACGCATTGGAAGGTTAGCATATGCAGAAATGACACCATGCTCATTATCCTCCATTGTCTCTTACATCAGATTAATTACATATAGCCGGCTGTTCTTATGGGGCAAATAACGTCTGGCATTGTGCTGCAGTCAGCTGCTAGGCAACATGATGTCACTTCTGACTACTACATTACTCACCTTCCTGACTGAAGACAGAAATATCTGTTTGCTGATTTAACTCAGGGTGCGTACTGATTATCTCCGCACAGCAAGACTCTGCCCTAACAAGAAAGATGCCTATAGGACGGAAACACAATGTGACCTACATATCAGAATCATTTTAATATTACGGCACTGGCAGACGAGCTGGAATTCAGTGAAACACAGGAACCTTCCAAAGAAGAACCATGTTTACTTCATCACTAACATCATAAAAGAGGCAGGAAAATCCCCCTATTATTAACCCCTTAAGGACTCAGGGTTTTTTCGTTTTTGCACTTTCGTTTTTTCCTCCTTACCTTTTAAAAATCATAACCCTTTCAATTTTCCACCTAAAAATCCATATTATGGCTTATTTTTTGCGTCGCCAATTCTACTTTGCAGTGACATTAGTCATTTTACCCAAAAATGCACGGCGAAACGGAAAAAAAAATCATTGTGCGACAAAATCGAGAAAAAAAACGCCATTTTGTAACTTTTGGGGGCTTCCGTTTCTACGCAGTGCATATTTCGGTAAAAATTACACCTTATCATTATTCTGTAGGTCCCTACGGTTAAAATGATACCCTACTTATATAGGTTTGATTTTGTCGCACTTCTGGAAAAAATCATAACTACATGCAGGAAAATTTATACGTTTAAAAATGTCATCTTCTGACCCCTATAACTTTTTTATTTTTCCATGTACAGGGCGGTATGAGGACTCCTTTTTTGCGCCGTGATCTGAAGTTTTTATCGGTATGATTTTTGTTTTGATCTGACTTTTTGATCACTTTTTATTCATTTTTTTAATGGTATAAAAAGTGACCAAAATACGCTTTTTTGGACTTTGGAATTTTTTTGCGCATACGCCATTGACCGTGCGGTTTAATTAATGATATATTTTTATAGTTCGGACATTTACGCACACGGCGATACCACATATGTTTATTTATTTTTTTTACACTGTTTTATTTTTTTTTATGGGAAAAGGGGGGTGATTCAAACTTTTATTAGGGAAGGGGTTAAATGACCTTTATTAACACTTTTTTTTTACATTTTTTTTGCAGTGTTATAGGTCCCATAGGGACCTATAACACTGCACACACTGATTTCCTATGCTGATCACTGGCGTGTATTAACACGCCTGTGATCAGCATTATCGGCGCTTGACTGCTCCTGCCTGGATCTCAGGCACGGAGCAGTCATTCGTCGATCGGACACCGAGGAGGCAGGTAAGGGCCCTCCCGGTGGATTTCACCGCATCGGTCCCGAACAGCCCGACTGAGCAGCCGGGATACTTTCAGTTTCGCTTTAGAAGCGGCGGTCAGCTTTGACCACCGCTTCTAAAGGGTTAATACCGCACATCACCGCGATCGGCGATGTGTGGTATTAGCCGCGGGTCCCGGCCGTTGATGAGCGCCGGGACCGAAGCGATATGATGCAGGATCGCGGCGCGATCCCGCTTCATATCGCGGGAGCCGGCGCAGGACGTAAATATACGTCCTGCGTCGTTAAGGGGTTAAAGCGTACCCGTCAGATCCAACAAAAAAATTTTTTTTATATATCACTCAGTACCTAATCCTGACCATGTACATCTAATTTTTATGTGTCTAGCACCTTTATTTATTTTTTTATTACACTTTTCATTTAGCTCCCTAGTCTGAATTCCTCTCAAAGTGAGGGGGCGTGGCCTCACTGTGCAGGTCTCCGCCCCCTCTCTCTCTTGCTGTCTGCTCACATCTCCCCTAGCATTAGAAAAACTATAACTCCCAGCATGTCCTCACTGACAGTAGCGGGACACAAGCTGACAGTGGGAGGATTTTTCCTCCAGCTGTGAGCCCTGCGCTCACAGCTATCAATCAAGGAAGTGTGTCCATGACATAGGGGATGATGCATGGACACCACATAGCCGTCGGAGTATCACTGGCTGCAGCGATGTCCTGCCCCGGCCGGTGATAGGCTGAGCCCACTGTCATGCAAGGAGCTCTGGCCGGCTTCTTACATGACAGTGGGCTCAGCCTATCACCGGCCGGGGCAGGGCATCAATGCAGCCAGTGATATGCCGACGGCTCTGCGGCGTCCCCACGAAGTGAAATGAGGTTAGCACTGACAGACTGTGAGGCCTGTGCCGGACCAAACGGGGGCTCGTAGGAAGGTATGTATAAGTTTATTTTTGTAGCCCGGGCACGGGAATATATAAGTGTTCCACTACAGTTGTCCTTTAATAGGAATTGATTGTTGCCCTGTGTAAAAGGCCAAATTTTTTTATTTTTGCCTGATCATCTCTATTATGTAGTACTAAAAATGATCACTTGTTGTCAGCACATCGAACCAAATAAACATGGTATGAGCTGCCAGCCATGATGGAAATGAAGAGTCGCACAAAAGGATTAGTCGTGCAACAATTCACTTCTCAACATGCCCTGTTTTAAGTGGTAGTCTAGGAAACATATCAGACACTTGCCCCCTACGAATGCAAGGACCCCTGCGATCTCCCCTACAGGGCCCCATCCTCAGTACACTCTGGTCCCCACCTTCCTGGATGAGAGCAAGTGACGGCTAATTACTGGCAGCAGCGGCATAGTGTGTCTGATAGGTTAAGTACTCTGGACTACCCCAAGGCATCGATTATTTAAATCAATAGTACAAGTAAATGTGAGAAATGTTGTGATCTGATCCGAAAAAATGCCCTCCCTTTAACTATTTAACTTTAGGTAATTTTACTGTGAGTAATAGATCTCAGACCAGGGCTTTATTCACTGCTTTGACTAATCACTACGACTCTATAATGTCCTTCATGCTGCTGCTTCTTATGTTGTGCTATAGGGTTAGGAGAGCAGGATCCCCTGTTCTGGGCATGCACAGTGTATACCAGACATAAGAGATTTTAGTCTCCACCTACTACCTCAGGGACAACTGAAAACAAGAGATAGAACAATCAGAATGGAATGCTGATTAAAAGACTGATACCTTATTGGGATATAAAAATGATCTAAATACACACAAAAATACAAAAGACCTTTTCAGCAACAGCAACATAAAAACATTTGTATTCATAGGATTTTGAGCCAGACTTTTGGTGAACCATGCCCCTCTTGCTAAAGTTATGCAACCTTCTACCCTTTTCAGGCACAACGGAAATTTCCTAAAATTGTCTAAAATGCATAGTGAATGTGGTGCAAGTCTTGCAAATTGTGCTAGGGTTATGTTGCATTTGCAATAGTAAATCTGTGCAATTGTTAACTAAATTACTTCACCAGTGAACGGCTACCATCATACATGAACAGTTTTTGGGCCACATTCTCTGGATTATTATCCATTACACTGATGGAACTAATGTTCTGTACAATAGCATTTAAAGATGTTTACCATAAAGCAGGGGAGGGACCAAGAAGATCTGACGCCATTTCATCGATAAACAACGGATATCTTCAATACAAATCATTGTCACAATAACTTGGGTCACAGATTTCCTATCTAGTGTTGAAGCCCCGCCAAAAATAGGCAACTCCATTTGCATATGACATATAGTTGTCCTAGTGAAAACGTGCATGTGAGCCGACACTTAAATACAAGGTATACTACTCCACTGGCTTCTGATGAACACATCGCACAAAATCTTTATGCTACTTCTGCAGAGGAAAATGAAAAGCAGATTCAGAAAACATGGGCCCTGCCTGGTTTATCCCACAACAACCAATCACAGTTCAGTTTTTACATCTTAAAGGGGTACTCCACTGCTCAGCGTTTGGAACAAACTGTTACGAACACTGGAGCCGGTGCCAGGAGCTCTTGACGTCAAAGCCCCGCCCCTAATGATGTCACGCCCCGCCCCCTCAATGCAAGTCTATGGGAGGGGGCGTGGCGGCTGCCACGCCCCCTCCCATAGACTTGCATTGAGGGGGCTGGGTGTGATGTCATGAGGGGGCGGGGCTATGACGTCACAAGCTCCCGACGCCAGCGTTTGGAACAGTTTGTTCCAAATGCTGAGCAGTGGAGTACCCCTTTAAGATGTAAAAACTGAATTGTGATTGATTGTTATGGGCAGCACCAGACAGCCAGTGTCAATGAAAGGAGAATTAAAAGGATTGCAGGTATGTCCTGTGTAAAGAGATGAAGACAGAAAACATCTCTCTAAAGCCGGTCCAACTACTTTTCACTGTTACGCACGGTAAAGACTTCTCTTCACATTAGGGAATGGCACTAGCTCAGATGTTACAGCAAATACTTACTGCATTCCAGAGCAGAAAACAGCAGACATTTATAGGAAGAGTCTTTCTCATTTTACTGCTTGCAGTGTTAACAGGGGTTGTCATACGGGCCCATGCCTCAGGTACACTATTTAAGGCATTCACACTTTTAAAAAGGTTATCCAGGAAAATAGCTATTTTTTTTTACATATATCAACTGGCTCCAGAAAGTTAAACAGATTTGTAAATTACTTTTAAAACATCTTAATCCTTTCATTACTTATGAGCTGCTGAAGTTGAGTTGTTCTTTTCTAGCTAAGTGCTCTCTGATGACACCTGTCTCGGGAACTGTCCAGAGTAGAAGCAAATCCATATAGCAAATCTCTTCTACTCTGGGCAGTTCCCGAGACAAGCAGAGATGTCAGCAGAGAGCACTGTTGACAGACAGAAAAGAACAACTCAACTTCAGCAGCTGATAATTATTGGAAGGATTAAGATTATTTAATAGAAGTAATTTACAAATCTGTTTAACTTTCTGGAGCCAGGTGATATAAAAAAAACTTATTAAAAAAAAAAAATTTAATCCTGGAATACCCCTTTAAGTCTCTGCAGAAGCCACGGGAATAGTTCTCTCTTCAGATACTCAAAAATGCATATAAGCCCCAAGAGCAGCAGAAAAACCAAGCACTGTATTCTAAAGGACCAATCACCTTCTGAAATGCAACCAGCCATTCAGCTGCATGGAAATTAAAGGGAAACTGACAGCTGGTTCACCTGCACTTAACCCATTACACAGGGTATGGTGCGGGTGAACTGAAATACAATGAGGTATAACTGACCTGGATCCGCAGTCCAGTTGCGGCGATACCCGTTGTATCAGTCTCTATTGCTAATAGTAGTCTTGTGCAATGGTAGATAGAAGCCCCCAGGAGGTAGATAGGGAATCCTCACATTAGGTAAAATACCCCAGAAGATAGGTAAGTAGGGAATCCCCCTTTTACATTGAAGCCTCCTGTAAGTAGGTAGTCATGTAGGGAACTCCACTCTTTTAGGTAGAAGCCCCCAGGAGTTAGGAGGTTCCCTAGATTATTATGCATAAGGAAGGATTTTACTATGAGGATGCCGACCAGACGTCACCTGTGCCCTCAGGGGATGGGAAGGGCAAAGTTCACCAAGCAGATCATTAGCATAAGTCCCAAAACACTTTGGGGGAGATTTATCAAAACCTGTCTAGTGGAAAGTTGCTGAGTTGTCCATAGCAACCAATCAGATCGCTTCTTTCATTTTTCAGAGGCCTTTTCAAAAATGAAAGAAGCGATCTGATTGGTTGCTATGGGCAACTCAGCAACTTTTCCTCTGGACAGATTTTGATAAATCTCCCCTTATGAAAAATGTAACAAAGCCCTGTGTATGAATCCAGCCTTGGAAACATACCAGGAGTAAAAACAATCTGGGAAACACTACAATGGAAAGATCTATCTATACCTCTCATGCATTTTCTCAATACTGACTAAAATAAGCCTTTATGAAAGGGACTTAACATACAGGTTGTAAAATGCTTTGTTCCCAAAAGAGCGAACGCGCTAACAAAAGTGTCCGGCTGCGGCTTATTCTCTTTCCATGAAAATAAATGCCTGCTTGGCTGACTGCTATCTGATATCCATGACTGGCTTTACTAGGCCACTAAGGCCCTGTTCACATCTTTGTATGACGTCCTGTTAAAAGCCTCCATGGCTGCCAGACTCCAACAAAAACCCCAGGTCCAATAGAACAGCATACATCAGTATTAAAGGGGTACTCCGCCCCTAGACATCTTATCCCCTATCTAAAGGACATGGGATAAGATGTCTGACCGCAGGGGTCCCCAGTGGGCTGCGGCACCCCAGATTTCCGGTGCAAGGACCGAACTTCGCTCTGTGCCAGATGACTGGTGATGCGGGGGCTCATGACGTCACATTCATGCCCCACTCTTGACGCCCCCTCCCGTAGACTTGTATTGAGGGGGCGTGGCCGTGACATCACAAGCGGGGCGTGAATGTAACATCACGAGCCTCCAGCTCCACAACCAACGCTCTAAACCAAGGCCGAATGCAGAAGGGAGATTGCAGGGTTTCCAAGCGGCAGGACCCCCGCAATCAGACTTCTTATTCCCTATCCTTTGGATAGGGGATAAGATGTCTAGGGGAGGAGTACCCCTTTAAGTCAGGTAAAATGGCAGACAGCTTGCTGGAAACCTGATGGACACTATTATAGCCAATGGAGTCTGTCAGGCACTATGTGGGAGATTTATCAAAACCTGTGCAGAGTAAAAGTGGCCCAGTTGCCCATAGCAACCAATCAGATTGCTTCTTTCATTTTGCAGAGGCCTTATTAAAAATTAAAGAAGAAATCTGATTGGTTGCTATGGGCAACTGGGCAACTTTTCCTCCCCACAAGTTTCGATAAATCTCCCCCTATATGTTTGTGTCATCTAATGGATCTGTCACCACCTTCACTTTAGATGCAATGCAGATGTGGGGGGGGGGGGCCATTACTATGGCACAAAGATGGAGTTTACCTATAAGTAAAATCATTGTAGAATAAAGCAGCTAATAGATTCCCAGAGCGCGGGCACTTTCTTCCGTTCTACATGTTACATGTCTTAATTATATAGGATACACAGTGATCTGCATGACTCGAGTCTTGCCAAGTGTCGGAGACCATGTTTGTAAACCTGACACTGCACTGAACATAGTCACCTGCAGGTTTACTAAGTGCAATATACTGTGCTGTATATGCAGAGAACAAAGAATCTGGAGATTTAAATAAGGGAAAAAGCTGTCTGAGGGCAATGTCTGCCAAGCTCTGTGACCTGGTGAGACAATTGTTATAGAATATTTCAATTCCCTAGCTTCACTAACAGCCGTGAAAAAGCATTACATTACAAGACGTGAAAGGGTATTCCACTATATCAAAGGCTATACAGAGGGTACTTTAAAAATAAAAAAGGCATACTCACCTGCCCTTATCCCGCTACCATCCCACTGGTCACCAGTCCTGCTGATCACCACTGCTCCCCGCTTCCTCTGATGTTTTGTTCCTGCTGGAAACGCCTGCACAGCCAATCACTGACGACAGCAGTGACCGTAAGGCATTTACTGTCTCACCTCTAACACCCAAAGCTGCCAATACGATGACACCAGAACCCTGCCGTCACCTTTTCTCCCTGCTTTCTCTGACATTACATTCCTACATGAAATGCCAAGTATGTCTTATTTTAATTCTATTCTGGAAGCACCCACCCACGTCTTTTTCTCCCGCTATCTTTGGCCGCAATAACAGGAGATAGAATGGACGTTAGAGGAATCCCATTCAAGTGAATGGGATCCTCTTTGCTCGTTATAACTCCCGTTAGGCTCCGTTACGATAACGGACGTTAAGGGCGGTCAAAGTGAAAAAAAACAAAAAAACAAACATAGGGTTCAATGGTGATCTGCATACAGTTAAAAGGGTTATACAAGAACATTAAAACAGCTAATTTCTTCTATAAACAGAACCACACCTGTCCTTAGGTTGTGTGTGGAATTAAAAATTGGCTCTATTCGTTTCAATGGAAATGAGCTACAATACCACACACAACCTGAGGACCGGTGTGGTGCTGTTTTTTGGGGGGAAAAATCCCAGACAACCCTTTAAACTGAACCACAAGAGGCTTAATTAGCTGATGTGGCTGTAATGCAGACTTAGGCTATATACACCATCACATTTCTAGTCTAAAATGATGGTGTTTTCTTTATAGAAACAGGAAATGTATGCTACAAAGGGGGAAACAACTGTATTTATAACAACTATATACATATTTACATATTCAGTATACATATTTATATAGTCTGTCAAAAGCATATTATGTCCAGATGAACTCAATATAAGCACACATAAGCTTACATTAAGGTCATTGTCCATTATCACAAAAATCTTATACTTTAACAATAGGTTAAAACAGGGTAGGAAGCTTAAAGCCTATCAAATAAAACAGAGTAAAGTCGGCCTTAGATGTTATGATCAAGGATAGAATCAGTAACTAAACAGACACTTTATATTTGGGCGTACATTTTCAAGTAGTATTCTCTCAATGTACAATATCTCACATAAGTGAGTCCTCCCCCCTTATATTATATACACAGTATCTCACATAATGTCTAATCCTTGGCAACAAAAGGGAGTACACCCCTAAGTGAAAATGTCCAAACTGGGCTCACCTAGCTATTTTCCCTCCCCAATGTCATGTGACTCGTTAGTGTCTCAGGTGTGAATGTAGTCCATTTGTCGTAAGTTTGGTGTTATTGCTCTCACACTTTCTAATATTGGTCACATTACATGGCAAATAACTATCTGAAGATCGCAAAAAAAGAGTTGTTGCTCCACAAAAAGATGACCTAGGCTATAAGAAGATTGCCAAGATCCTGAAACTAAGCTGCAGAACAGTGGGCAAGACCATACAGTGGTTTCACAGACAAGTTCCACCCAGAACAGGCCTAGTCATGGTTGACCAAGGAGCAGAGTGCACATGCTCAGCATCATATCCAGAGGTTAAAAGTCTGTCTTTTAGAAATAGACATATGAGTTCTTGCTTCAGAGGTTGAAAGGGTGGGAAGTGTCAGCCTGTCAGCGCTTAGACCAAATGCTGCAAACTGAATCAACTTGGTCTGCATCACCATCATAAATGGGGAAAGCCTCTTCTAAGGATGATGCACAAGAAAGCCTGCAAACAGTTTGCTGAAGACAAGCAGACTTGGATTACCAGATCCATGTCCTGTGGTCCGATGAGACCAAGATAAACTTATTTGGTTCAGATGGTGTCAAGTGTGAGTGGTGGCAACCAGGTGAGGAGTACAAAGACAAGCGTGTCTTGCCTACAGTCAAACATGGTGGTGGGAGTGTCATGGCCTGGGGCCACATGAGTGCTGCTGGTACTGGGGATCTACAGTTCATTGAGGGAAACATAAATGCAAACATGTACTGCGACATACTGAAGCAGAGCATGATACCCTAGGGGAGTATTCCAACATGATAACAGCCCCAAACACACCTCCAAGATGACCACAATCTTCCTAAAGAAGCTGAGGGTAAAGGTGATGGACTGGCCAAACATATCTCCAGACCTCAACCCTATTGAGTATCTGTGGCACATCCTCAAATGGAAGATGGGGAAGCACAAGGTCTCTAACATCCACCAGCTCCGTGATGTCATCATGGAGGAGTGGAAGAGGACTCCAGTGACAACCTGTGAAGATCTGGTGAATGCCATGTCCAAGAGATTTAAGGCAGAGCTGGTAAATAATGATGGCCACACAATATATTGACACTTTGGGCCCAATTTGGACATTTCCACTTAGGGGTGTACTCACTTTTGTTGCCAAGGTTTAGACATTACTGGCCGTGTTGTGTTATATTGAGGGGACACAACATTAAAACAGTGTTATACAGGCTGTGGACTACATTACATTGTAGCAGAGGGTTATCTCTTTAATGTTGTCACATGAAAAGATATAATAAAATATTTACAAACATGTGAAGAGTGGACTCACTTAGGGGAGATACTTTATTTATGCCAGGGAGCATATGTTAATGCTAACATCTCAAGAAAGTCAAATTGACAGATGGAAAGATGTATCCTCTTTGGAAAGGGTTATCTGATCACTCAAGATTTGTCTATATTAACCCCTTAACGACAATGGACGTAAATGGACGTCATGGTGACGTGGTACTTAACGCACCATGATGTACATTTTACGCACCACAATGATCGCAAGCACTGGAGCGGTGCTCGCGTCATGCGCAGCAGGTCCCGGCTGCTATCAGCAGCCAGGGACCCGCAGGTAATGGCGGACATCCGCGAACGCGTGGATGTCTGCCATTAACCCCTCAGATGCCGTGATCAATACGCAGCGCTGCCGCATGGATCCGATCATCCAGCATGGCGGCCGGAGGTCCCCTCACCTGGCTCCGATCACTGCAGAGTATTAGCAATCAAATGATTGCTATGAATGACTATTGGGGACATAAAAAGTGTTAAAAAAAAATAAAATAAAATAAAACACCCTCCCCCAATAAAGTAAAACGTCAATTTTTCCCATTTTACCCCCCAAAAAAGCGTAAAAAAAATAATGACACATATTTGGTATCGCCGCGTGCATAAAAGTCTAAACTTTTAAAATATATTGTTAATTATCCCATACGGTGAACGGCGAAAACGTTAAAAAAAATTAAAAAAGTCCAAAATTGCTGCTTTTTGTCACATTTTATTCCAAAAATAATTAATAAAAAATTTATAAAAAGTAAAACCTAAGCAAAAGTGGTATTGATACAAACTACAGATCATGGCGCAAAAATGAGCTATCATATTGCCCCATATACGGAAAAATGAGAAAGTTATAGGTGGTCAAAATAGGGCAATTTCAAACATACTAATTTTGTTGAAATGGTTTGAGATTTTTTTTAAGCGGTAAAATTATAGAAAAGAATATAACATGGGTATCATTTTAATCGTATTGACTCATAGAATAAATAAAACATGTCATTTTTACCAGAAAGTGCATAGCTTGAAAACAAAACCTTCCAAAATTTGCTAAATTATGGTTTTCTTTTCAACTTTCCCACATAAATAATATTTGTTTGGTTGCGCCATACATTTTATGGTAAAATAAGTGATGTCATTACAAAGTACAATTGGTGACACAAAAAACAAGCCCTCATACTAGTCTGTGGATGGAAATATAAAAGCGTTATGATTTTTAGAAGGCGAGGAGGAAAAAACAAAAATGCAAAAATAAAATTGGTCTGGTCCTTAACCCCTTAAGGACCGGGGGGTTTTCCGTTTTTGCATTTTCGTTTTTGCTCCTTGCCTTTAAAAAATCATAACTCTTTCAATTTTGCACCTAAAAATCCATATGATGGCTTATTTTTTGCACCACCGATTCTACTTTGTAATGACGTCAGTCATTTTGCCCAAAAATCTATTTTAAAAATTTTTGCGCGCACGCCATTGACCGAGCGGTTTAATTAATTATATATTTTTATAATTCGGACATTTCCGCACGCGGTGATACCCTATATGTTTATTTTTATTTTTATTTACAATGTGTTTTTTTTATGGGAAAAGGGGGGTGATTCAAACTTTTAATAGGGGAGGGGTTAAATGATATTCATTCACTTTTTTTTTCACTTTTTTTTTGCAGTGTTATAGCTCCCATAGGGACCTATAACACTGCACACACTGATCATCATTGATCACTGGTTTCTCATAGGAAACCAGTGATCGACGATTCTGCCGCATGACTGCTCATGCCTGGATCTCAGGCACTGAGCAGTCATTCGGCGATCGGACAGCGAGGAGGCAGGTAGGGGCCCTCCCGCTGTCCTGTAAGCTGTTCGGGATGCCGCGATTTCGCCGCGGCTATCCCGAACGGCCCACTGAGTTAACCGGCAGCTTTCACTTTCGGTTTTAGCCGCGCGGCTCAGCTCTGAGCGCGCGGCTAAAGGGTTAATAGCGTGCGGCCCCGCGATCGGCGCTATTAGCGGCGTGTCCCGGCTTCAATATGATGCGGGGTTACTGTGTAACCCCGCGTAATATAGGGGAGCAGGACCAAGGACGTACCAGTATGTCCTTGGTCCTTAAGGGGTTAAAGGAGTACTCTGGTGCAGAGTATTCCTGCTCCATCCTGTCCGGGCTGCAAAAAAAATGAAAATGAACCATCTCTCACCTTCCTGGGTTCTCGTGGAGCCCCACTACAGTTTATCGGTCCTCCGGTCCATCCTCTTCATACTTCCGGGTGTAACGAAGAGTCACATGGCGCTCAGCCTATCGCCGGCTGAGGCTGAACATCGCGGTGGCCGGCGATAGGCTGAGCGCCATGTGACACTTCGTTACACCCGGAAGTATGAAGAGGATGGACCGGAGGGCCGATCAGCTGTAGTGGTGCTCCGCGGGAATCCAGGAAGGTGAGAGATGGTTTATCTTCATTTTTTTGCAGCCCGGACAGGACAGAGCAGGAATACTCTGCACCAGAGTACTCCTTTAAGGCCAAAATGGGCCTGGTCCGGGTTAAAGAAATGACACAAGGCGGCTCAGGCTACTATGCAAATAATTCCTGCACCCCCCCCCCCCCCCCCCCAAAAAAAAAAAAAAAATACAAAAAAAAACTAAGCTATTTTGTGAATGAGGCTTTACTGTGCCATGTTGGATGACGACTACTTTCTGAGGCCTAGTTGTCTATTTCCACATACATTTCCCCAGGCCAAACATCAGCAGCAGGACATGTCGTTTCTACGATTCCTATTCCAGAGAAGCAAATAATCAGCTTTTCTCCCTCCCCAGTAGCTGCACGGCCTCCATCATACACCCTAGGCCAGCACAAAGACTCCAGCTGTGGATTTACTGACCAGAAGGAGCTGTCAAGGACAAACTGGTTGTCCGATGTCTTCATCTCCTCCATCCAAAGAATTGGGTACAGATGCCAGCCCCCTCCCCATCCGAACACTGACACATTATAGGATGCCCAGAGGATCAAAGATGTGACATCTGTATTGTGAGCAGACATGAGAAATATCCAGCCCCAAGACATAGCAAATATCCATAGATCCCTGTTATTCACAATACTGCATATACTGTAGATCAGACATATATGTACTCCAGCTATAGAAATACATGTACCAACATACAGACCATGTCTAACCAGAATGCATGTAACAGATCAGACATATATGTACTCCAGCTATAGAAATACATGTACCAACATACAGACCATGTCCAACCAGAATGCATGTAACAGATCAGACATATATGTACTCCAGCTATAGAAATACATGTACCAACATATAGACCATTGCTAACCAGAATGCATGTAACAGATCAGACATATATGTACTCCAGCTATAGAAATACATGTACCAACATACAGACCATGTCTAACCAGAATGCATCTAACAGACCAGACATATATGTACTCCAGCTATAGAAATACATGTACCAACATACAGACCATTGCTAACCAGAATGCATGTAACAGATCAGACATATATGTACTCCAGCTATAGAAATACATGTACCAACATACAGACCATGTCTAACCAGAATGCATCTAACAGACCAGACATATATGTACTCCAGCTATAGAAATACATGTACCAACATACAGACCATGTCCAACCAGAATGCATGTAACAGATCAGACATATATGTACTCCAGCTATAGAAATACATGTACCAACATATAGACCATTGCTAACCAGAATGCATGTAACAGATCAGACATATATGTACTCCAGCTATAGAAATACATGTACCAACATACAGACCATGTCTAACCAGAATGCATCTAACAGACCAGACATATATGTACTCCAGCTATAGAAATACATGTACCAACATACAGACCATTGCTAACCAGAATGCATGTAACAGATCAGACATATATGTACTCCAGCTATAGAAATACATGTACCAACATACAGACCATGTCTAACCAGAATGCATCTAACAGACCAGACATATATGTACTCCAGCTATAGAAATACATGTACCAACATACAGACCATGTCCAACCAGAATGCATGTAACAGATCAGACATATATGTACTCCAGCTATAGAAATACATGTACCAACATACAGACCATTGCTAACCAGAATGCATGTAACAGATCAGACATATATGTACACCAGCTATAGAAATACACCAAAATGTACCAACATATAGACCATGTCCAACCAGAATGCATGTAACAGATCAGACATATATGTACTCCAGCTATAGAAATACACCAAAATGTACCAACATATAGACCATGTCCAACCAGAATGCATGTAACAGATCAGACATATATGTACTCCAGCTATAGAAATACATGTACCAACATATAGACCATGTCTAACCAGAATGCATGTAACAGACCAGACATATATGTACTCCAGCTATAGAAATACATGTACCAACATACAGACCATGTCCAACCAGAATGCATCTAACAGACCAGACATATATGTACTCCAGCTATAGAAATACATGTACCAACATACAGAACATTGCTAACCAGAATGCATGTAACAGACCAGACATATATGTACTCCAGCTATAGAAATACATGTACCAACATACAGAACATTGCTAACCAGAATGCATGTAACAGACCAGACATATATGTACTCCAGCTATAGAAATACATGTACCAACATACAGAACATTGCTAACCAGAATGCATGTAACAGATCAGAGCCATTTATAACAAACATGTAGATCCTGTATGGAAAAACTGTATGTAGCCCATATCCTGATACACTGCATGCACCCACCTCTACAGATCATGAATCAAGACTATACAGCCCATGCCCCTCTACAGATGAGGGATGGCAGCTATGTAGCCCATGCCCCTCTACTGATGAGGGATGGCAGCTATGTAGCCCATGCCCCTCTACAGATGAGGGATGGCAGCTATGTAGCCCATGCCCCTCTACAGGTCATGGATGGCAGCTATGTAGCCCATGCCCCTCTACTGATGAGGGATGGCAGCTATGTAGCCCATGCCCCTCTACTGATGAGGGATGGCAGCTATGTAGCCCATGCCCCTCTACAGGTCATGGATGGCAGCTATGTAGCCCATGCCCCTCTACAGATGAGGGATGGCAGCTATGTAGCCCATGCCCCTCTACAGGTCATGGATGGCAGCGATGTAGCCCATGCCCCTCTACAGGTCATGGATGGCAGCTATGTAGCCCATGCCCCTCCACAGGTCATGGATGGCAGCTATGTAGCCCATGCACCTCTACAGGTCATGAATGGCAGCTATGTAGCCCATGCCCCTCTACAGGTCATGGATGGCAGCTATGTAGCCCATGCCCCTCTACACGTCATGGATGGCAGCTATGTAGCCCATGCCCCTCTACAGGTCATGGATGGCAGCTATGTAGCCCATGCCCCTCTACAGGTCATGGATGGCAGCTATGTAGCCCATGCCCCTCTACAGGTCATGGATGGAAGCTAAGTAGCCCATGCCCCTCTACAGGTCATGGGTGGCAGCTAAATAGCCTATGCCCCTCTACAGGTCATGGATAGCAGCTATATAGCCTATGCCCCTCTACACGTCATGGATGGCAGCTATGTAGCCCATGCCCCTCTACAGGTCATGGATGGCAGGTATGTAGCCCATGCCCCTCTACAGGTCATGGATGGAAGCTAAGTAGCCCATGCCCCTCTACAGGTCATGGGTGGCAGCTAAATAGCCTATGCCCCTCTACAGGTCATGGATGGCAGCTATATAGCCTATGCCCCTCTACACGTCATGGATGGCAGCTATGTAGCCCATGCCCCTCACAGATAATGGATGGCAGCTATGTAGCCCATGCCCCTCTACACGTCATGGATGGCAGCTATGTAGCCCATGCCCCTCTACAGGTCATGGGTGGCAGCTAAATAGCCTATGCCCCTCTACAGGTCATGGATGGCAGCTATATAGCCTATGCCCCTCTACACGTCATGGATGGCAGCTATGTAGCCCATGCCCCTCACAGATAATGGATGGCAGCTATGTAGCCCATGCCCCTCTACACGTCATGGATGGCAGCTATGTAGCCCATGCCCCTCACAGATCATGGATGGCAGCTATGTAGCCCATGCCCCTCACAGATCATGGATGGCAGCTATGTAGCCCATGCCCCTCACAGATCACGGATGGCAGCTATGTAGCCCATGCCCCTCACAGATCATGGATGGCAGCTATGTAGCCCATGCCCCTCACAGATCATGGATGGCAGCTATGTAGCCCATGCCCCTCACAGATCATGGATGGCAGCTATGTAGCCCATGCCCCTCACAGATCACGGATGGCAGCTATGTAGCCCATTCCCCTCACAGATCATGGATGGCAGCTATGTAGCCCATGCCCCTCACAGATAATGGATGGCAGCTATGTAGCCCATGCCCCTCACAGATCACGGATGGCAGCTATGTAGCCCATGCCCCTCACAGATCATGGATGGCAGCTATGTAGCCCATGCCCCTCACAGATCATGGATGCTGATGTGGCCTGGATAGGAGAGGTCCAGGATGCTGCACAATGACAGGGAGGACTTCATTCATTCCAATGAGAGCCCAGTACAAGCAGGCTGCTGGCATATTGGGGTGCCCCCAGTCCCGGGATGGTGGCACAGTGTGTGTGTGTGGGGGGGGTGTCTCCCACCTTTGTATAGAGCTCCAGGGCTGCCATATTTGCGCCCCTCTCCTCAGGCGGTGCTGCCCCGTCACGGCCCCGGCTCCCGCTCTTTGGGGTCGGCTGAGCGGCGTCTCCTGCCTTCTGCTCGGTGTGCAGGCGCAGTCCGGGCGATGTCCTCAGTGGAAGGTAACGCCGAGTGCAGCCATGTTACCTGCTCGCCAGATTTCTATTTTGGTGTCCGTCTCTGTGCATTGTGGGTATCAGTGATGGCTGGGGCTGGGGGAGCTGTGATTGCTGCTGTGACTGCTGTACACTTTTGCTGGGCTGACTCTGCCTCCCACCGGCTGCTGCTATAGCATCCACCGCTGCCGATCACTGCTCATCCTGCGCTGCGGACAGAGGGCGAGAGGGGGCGGCAGAGAGCGCATCAAACATCGCGGCAGTCTGGAGGGGAGAGCTTTTAACCCTTCTTGTGCCGCGTGACAGCGATGATAAAGAAGCAGGAGATGGGTTGTGGTGGCCGAGCACATAGTTCCATAGACCTCGGAGAAGTGACAGCTGCATGCTGAGGGGATGGGCCCTGTCTATTGGACTAGTTCTAGGTCATCCAGTATTATACTGCAGTATATGGGGCTGAGGTATCAACAAATACGAGCAATTCTATGAAAAATGAAGCTGTATAGACACAATATACTCGCCTCCTCATGGGCACTGACCAGAGGGAACCAAGTGCCAATCCAATGGCAGATTCCCAGACCAGTGTTTCCCAACCAGGGTGCCTCCAGCTGTTGCAAAACTACAAGTCTCAGCATGCCCGGACAGCCAAAGGCATGCTGGGACTTGTAGTTTTACAATAGGTGGAGGCACCCTGGTTGGGAAACACTGCCTTAGACCCATGGTCAGGCCAAGACTGGCACCATAATACAGAGGCAGGAATGTGGCCGAATTACAAAATAAAGGGAACACTAAGATAACACATCCTAGATCTGAATGAACTAATCGTATGAAATACTTTCGTCTTTACATAGTTGAATGTGCTGACAACAAAATCACACAAAAATTATCAATGGAAATCAAATTTATCAACCCATGGAGGTCTGGATATGGAGTTACACTCAAAATCAAAGTGGAAAACCACACTGCAGGCTGATCCAACTCTGATGTAATGTCCTTAAAACAAGTCAAAATGAGGCTCAGTAGTGTGTGTGGCCTCCATGTGCCCGTATGACCTCCCTACAACACCTGGGCATGCTCCTGATGAGGTGGCGGATGGTCTCCTGAGGGATGTCCTCCCAGACCTGGACTAAAGCATCCACCAACTCCTGGACAGTCTGTGGTGCAACGTGGCATTGGTGGATGGAGCGAGACATGATGTCCCAGATGTGCTCAATCAGATTCAGGTCTGGGGAACAGGCGAGCCAGTTCATAGCATCAATGCCTTCCTCCTGGAGGAACTGCTGACACACTCCAGCCACATGAGGTCTAGCGTTGTCTTGCATTAGGAGAAACCCTGGACCCAACCCGCACCAGCATATGGTCTCACAAGGGGTCTGAGGATCTCATCTCAGTACCTAATGGCAGTCAGGCTACCTATGGCAAGCACATGATGGGCTGTGCAGCCCCCCAAAGCAATGCCACCCCACACCATTACTGACCCACTGCCAAACCGGTCATGCTGGAGGATGTTGCAGGCAGCAGAACGTTCTCCACGGTGTCTCCAGACTCTGTCACGTCTGTCACATGTGCCAATCTTGGTGTTCTCTTTCAAATGCCAATCGTCCTGCACGGTGTTGGGCTGTAAGCACAACCCCCACCTGTGGACGTCGGGCCCTCATGGAGCCTGTTTCTGACTGTTTGAGTGGACACAAGCACATTTGTGGCCTGCTGCAGGTCATTTTGCAGGGCTCTGGCAGTGTTTCTCCTTGCACAAAGGCGGAGGTAGCGGTCCTGCTGCTGGGTTGTTGCCTTCCTACGGCCTCCTCCACGTCTCCTGATGTACTGGCCTGTCTCCTGGTAGCGTCTCCATGCTCTGGACACTACACTGACAGACACAACAAACCTTCTTGCCACAGCTCGCATTGATGTGCCATCCTGGATGAGCTGCACTACCTGAGCCACTTGTGTGGGTTGTAGACTCCATGTCATGCTACCACTAGAGTGAAAGCACCGCCAGCTTTCAAAAGTGACCAAAACATCAGCCAGGAAGCATAGGAACTGCGAAGTGGTCACCACCTGCAGAACCACTCCTTTATTGGGGGTGTCTTGCTAATTGCCTATAATTTCCACCTGTTGTCTGTTCCATTTGCACAACAGCATGTGAAATTGATTGCCAATCAGTGTTGCTTCCTGAGTGGACAGTGTGATTTCACAGAAGTGTGACTTGGAGTTACATTGTGCTGTTTGTAAGTGTTCCCTTTATTTTTTTGAACAGAGTATAACTCACCTTAGAGGGGGTAATCTGGTGAAAAACAACTTATCCCTTGTGGCTGATCGTGGGGTCCTAGAACAGCCCCCAGCTCTCTGCGTGTCTTGGAGCGGCAGGCGCTATGTCATCTATTTATTTCAATGGGAGTCCTGTGCTCGGGTATCTTTGGCGCTTCCATACAAATAGAGAGGTGTCATCTGCAGCACACGTTCTTTCTGAGGGCTGGGACCCTGTTGTGGAGATTACAGGGGTCCCAACAGTTGGACACCCCATGACCAGACACATCTCCTATCCTGTAAGGTTTTTTTTTCCACTGAACAACCCCCCAAAAGGAGGTATACCCTCCTGGCTCATCGGAGATGGGTGTGGGGAGACATGGTTGCATGCTTGGCATCATTCTAGTTAATAGGACCTCAAGCACAATACTCAGAAGCATTGGATAGTTTTGCACTAAAAACAGTGATGTCCAGTGTACAGTAGCAGCTCTCAACAAGGGATAAGTTGTTTTTCACCAGTTTACCCCCTCTAAGGTGAGTTATACACTGCTCAAAAAAATAAAGGGAACACTTAAACAACACAATGTAACTCCAAGTCAATCACACTTCTGTGAAATCACACTGCCATAGCATAGCATTGATCAGTGTTATCGGCTCTCCTTTACTAATGCCTGCCATGGCTGGCAGCAGTAAAGGAGTGACGATCGGACGCACGGAGCAGGGTAAGGGACCTCCGGTCGTCCTTACAGCTGATCGGGACACCGCGATTACACTGCGGTGATCTTGATCAGCATCCCTGAGCTAACCGGCAATACATCTCAGGACGCCGCGATCACCTTTGATTGCAGCGTCTAAAAGGTTAATGTGGGTCCAGGCTATGATGTGCGCTCAGCTGCTGAGCGCACATCATAGCTCGGGAGTGGAGAATGTAGGCGGCTTAGCGCACCTCTGTGATGCCTGCCAGCGGGACTCCCGACGACAGGTGTCGGATTAGGTATCAGGGACATTTTCACGAGTACAAGTACTCATGCAAATGTCCAGCATTGGTCCCTATGTGTTCAGTATTGGTTCCCTATGTGGAGTGGGGGGAGGGGGTGTTATTGGTCTGTATAGTGTTTTTGTGCAATTAACAGTATGGTAGTATTATTGAATATCAATTCAAAGAGAAGAGATGAAATCGACAACTCACCATCTCAGCTGGTATGTTCTTCTTTATTGAAGCATACTCACATAACAATGTAACAGAGGGAGGGGGTAGTGGGGGGGATAGTGATGTGCGACCGAGCTCCTGTTTCACACACACAAAGTGTGATTCCTCCGGCCATGGCCGGAGGAAGCACACTTAGTGTGCGAAACAGGAGCTCGGTCGCACATCACTATCCCCCCACTACCCTCTCCCTCTGTTACATTGTTATGTGAGTATGCTTCAATAAAGAAGAACATACCAGCTGAGATGGTGAGTTGCCTGATTTCTTCTCCTCTCTTTGAATATCATATGAAAATCTCATTGTGTCAGAGCACCACCAGCAGCACCCAGCTACACCGACGCATATCCAACACGTTAGTTTCCGCCAAAAGCGCAGTGCCGTGCTACTTCTTCTATGTAGTATTATTTAATAACTTATGTGGTAATGTTCCAAGTAGTATTTAGGCCTTATATAGTGGTATTAATGGTAATACTGGTCTTTGTATAGTGATGTAGTAGGTGCCTGTGTTATTGGTACAACAATTCAGCATTTGGGGACCCACTTTAAAATTTACCTAGGGCAACACATTTTAAAGCCAGCTGGTCCTGGTCACTCGCTATCATTACACTAACAATGTCTAATACTCATCACTAGTGTGGACTGGTGTCTATAGTTTGTTCACAGCTCTAATCAGCATTGAGGATCTTTCTTAAGTTTAAAGATGGGGTAGTGGGATGGCGGTGTAAGGGATAGGGGAGGTTAGAGTGCTCCACATGCATAGCCTTTTGCTCTTTATGCAAGATACAGTGCCCGTGGAGGACAGTGGTGACTCAGGGGATCCTACTGGCAATGGGATCTTCTCTTCAGGGGAGTCCTATCTACAGGGCCAAGCAAACTTACGGAGTACCTACAGGGGGGCAAGGTACCTTTGGAGGGGGTCCAACCTACTGATAGCAAGCCACCCTTGAGGGGTGGGTGGGGACTACCTACAAGGGACAAACTGCGTACAAGGGAGGTCCTACCTTAAGTGGGCAAACTACTTTCGAAGGGGGTCCTAGCTTCTGGAGGCAAACTATCTTTATGGAGCTCCTCACTAAACAGCCTATCTACTTAGTTACTAATTATCCACTTAGTAGGGGGCACCTACTTCTATTTCTGTTTGGGCGTGGAATAGGTAGGTAAAGAAGGTGCTGGAAAAGTGAGGAGTCTAAGATGATTGTCTGGCAACTTCTGCAGATGGAAAAGAAAAAGGAAATTGAACAACATTACCTGTGATTACTAGCAAACAGATGTGTAGGGATACTTTTTCGACACTTTTTGTCTTTTTATTGAAACTAATTTGGTAGGGGTGCCCAAGCTTTAGGGTCTATTCACACGTACAGTATTCTGCGCATTCTGCGATTTGATGTGCAGGGTTTGAAGCTGTATTCAGTCATTTAGTTTACATTGGAATCTGCAGCATCAAATCTGCGCAGAATACTGTACGTGTGAATAGACCATTAAGAAAATCTGTTATCAGTTTCACCTGCACTATCCTGGTATAGACAGATAGTGCAGGCGACACTGATGACAACGACACTTATTTGGTCCCGTTCCGTGCTTTGGTGCTCCCGCAATCTTCTTTGGTTCTCCCGTATCTTTCCTTCCGAGGCCAACTTGGAGCATGGGCTGAGCTTAGTGATGTCACCGCTGCTGTTCTCTGCTGGGTCCTGCTGCACTAAGCGCCGCCGATGCTCCAAGACTGCCCCAGAACATAAGATATGGAGGAAGAGAACCACAGCACGGAACAGGTAAGTATGGTTGTCATCAGTGTCACCTGCACTTCCTGCCATTACCAACAGGTTAGTGCAGGCGACAATAATGACAGATTTCCTATAAAGGTCAGGAAACACTGATCTATTTTATGGCGCGATACTTTACGCCGAAGTTGCCATGGTCAATAGTGACTGCAGCATCTAGAGGGTTGGGTAGAAATGACCAAATCAACTTAAAAGTTTACCAAAAAGCCAACCTAATGTTGAACTTCTTATTATGTATACGCCACTTATGCCCATATGATCCAAAATTGATTAGTGTAATTAAATCCCACATATCGTTTTGTGATATATCCAGTGTATGTCTGCACAGATTACCTTCCTGTAGTGCTATAAGCAGGCGTGGTCTATTTTTGCACACTCCCTGTGACTCCATGTCATGACTTCAGGCATAATACATTATTTTTACAATGTCAACTAACATCTAGATCTGGTTTGTCCAAACATACTTGTGATGTCACAATCTAGAATCAGTGGATGGTCTGTTCACTATACTTTTTATTTTTTAAAGCAGTATTTCCCAACCAGGGTGCCTCCAGCTGTTGCAAAACTATAACTATAACTCCAAGCATGCTGGGAGTTGTAGTTTTGAAACAGCTGGAGGCACCCTGGTTAGGAAACACTGTTTTAAAGGGAACCTGTTAGTGAAAAAGGAATCCAATCTACAGGCAGCATATTACCGTATACAGCAGGATGGATGCGCTGAGCAGATTGATCTAAAGTTTTGTGGTAAAAGTTCTAGGATATGTAGTCATTTCTTCATGTAAATCTCTGCTAAGTAGTCATGTGGGCGGTCCTACTTAGTGAATGACAGCTGTATAAGTGTGCATGTATGAGAGCTGTCAATCACTGAGGACCGCCTAGCTAATGGGGTTTAACCAAGATAAATAGGTCTTAACTGATGCATTATATGATAAATATATTTGCAAGTGATTATCAGAATGCAACCAGGTATGAAAGGCAACCCATCCACTATAGGCTGAATACTTCCTGTAGGCAGTTCTCTTCTGGTCAGACATGCTCAGTTCTCCTCACACGCAGTAAATACACAGCCTAATAAACTGAAGTGTACATAAATACATTAGCCTATCAGAATCTTGTGTGTGTCTGACTGAATATTTACTGACCAGGATAAGGTAAATGTACATCATGTACTGCTATAAGCTACCATATTACAGTCTGTAAGTTGTAACACTTAATACACTTGGCAGGAGGAGGATATTTTTCAGTATAACAACACTATCTGCTGTGTGAGGAGAGAAGAGATCACTGTACCATTATAAGAATTACATTCTCCTGATGGACGACTTCCACTATGCAGCACAGAATGGGCATCTGCACTAATGACTGCTGGGAAATGAAGTTCAAATCAAACCATGTGACAGTCAGAAGCTCTGCCCACCACAGAGATAAGGAAATAAGGTCACATCTACGTTTTTAAAATCATAACGCTTTCAATTTTGCTCCTACAGACCCATATAAGGGCTTTTTTTGCGCCACCAATTGAACTTTGTAATGACATTTAACAAAGTTGTGTATTATGGGGGCATCTGTTTCTAGGCAGTGCTCTTTTCAGTAAAATTGACACCTTACCTTTATTTTCTAGGTCCATACAGTTACATGGATAACCAATTTATGTAGGTTATATTTTTTTACTTAAAAAAAAAATTATAACTACATGCACAAAAATTTGTATGTTTAAAATTGTCATATTCTGACCCCTATAACTTATTTTTCAGCATACAGGGCTATATGAGGGCTAATTTTTTAAGCCATGGTCTAGTTTTTATTGATATTTTTTTCATGGGACTTTTTGATTGCTTAATTAGTTTTTTTATGGTATATGAAGTGACGAAAAATGCACAATTTTTTTTTATGGGTACGCCGTCAACCGTGCGGTTTAGCTAATCTTATGTTAATAGTTTGGACATTTACAGACACTGCGGTACCACATTTTTAAAAAATGAAGGGGGGGGGGGTTAATTCCCTTTTATTTTATTTCACACTTTTTTTTAGCCCCCCCATAGGGGCTATACCATGCAATCTGATTGCATATACCAATCAATGCTATAGCATAGATAAGTGTTATCGGCACTCTGCTGCTCTAACCTGCACTCAGCTGATTGGGACCCGTGATATAGCTGCGGATGTCCTGATCAGCTCCACTGAGCTACCAGCTCAAGGGTTAATGCCGGGCATCAGCACGATCGGTGGTGCCCAGCCTAAGCCGTGGGTCCTGGCTGCCCATAGCAACCGGGACCCCCAGGGTTTAAAGCCCTTTAATGGTACCAGGGCATACAGGACGTGAGGGTGTCCCTATACGCCCTTGCTCCTGGTGGGGTTAAGTTAAAATTGTCTCTGGTTATGATAAAAACATTTTTAGTGGTAAGTGCTAGAGGGCTTGAAACAAAAACAAAAAAAAAAAAAAATATATATATATATCTATCATGCTAGATACCTAGAATTTATCACCAACAAGAGCCAACCAAGGCGCCTTTCACACTGTTGTTGCTTCCCCCCCCCCCTTTTTTTGCAACTTAAATGTCTGTCATCGTGACGGGGAGCAATGGCCAGCAACGGGTCCTGGCGGCTCCCATTTACTATTACTATATCGTTATCTTTTTACGGGAATAGTGGAAGAAAAAGAAGGCTCACTGCCGTGTCATAATGGCAGTGTGAAAGTAGCCTTGGTGGACAACACAGAAGCTGAGGTAACCAACAGAAGTGACTGAGGACTGGTGGAGTGAAGTCATTTTCCCACATGTTTTGTGGGCTGTTCCAAATTAATCACACATAGTGTACTCATTTGATAAATTTGGGGCAAGTATGTTAAATGCACCACAACTGAAAACAGTGTTAAAAATCATCAACACAGCACACACATTGTTAAATGGGCACTGTCACCAACTTTATGGGAGGGAACGGGCTAGCAAAAAAAAAAAATACAATAAAATAAAAAAATAGGATGGTGGGAGCTACCCTTTAAATTCCCCCAGTATTTTTTTTTTCTTGTGTGGCATTTTGGCAATGAGACCTTTTTGTAGGCCATTAGTTGGGACTGACCCAATTCATATTAATTTGCAGTGACAAGGGGCTGGATGTTTTTTAATAATGGATTTCAGCTAAGGTTTTCCATGCCTTCTTGCACCTACCTTTGTGTGTTCCATACTTTTTTCCTCTGTTATTTCACATTAGTACACACAACTTCATTTCTGAGCTTGTTTTTGTTTTTTTGTATGTATGGCTTACTTGGGTTGTTGCCAACATTTCATGAAAATTTCCTATCAATAGCATCTTTGGAAAAATTTAGTAAGAAAAACACTTATTTCACCCGCTGTATGTGCAAAAGTGGTACTAAAAAAAAATTAACCCTCATACAGCCCTGTCTACAGAAGGAAAAAAAAAAATGCTATTGGAGCCAGAATACAGCAATTTTAAACCTTATTTTGTTTAAAAATTTGACTTTTTTTAAGCAGTACAATCATATTGACCCACGGAATAAAGAGAACATGTCGTTTTTTTCCATTAAATGCAGTCGGATTCTGCTTTACAAGTTCCAGAATATTCATCTAATACAAATCAGCAAAATGATTATTCTTAGCACTAGGATGATATCAATATCAATTTTTTTTTTTTGAAAGTTCTAGATGGGTATGTTCTTGCGTATCAGACATTAGATTAGTAGGAAGTAGTCTGATTAAAACACTGCTAAAGTGTTAACTCTGTTAACACACAAAGGAAGCAGAAATTTTTAAAGAATGCAAGAGGCAGAATAGAGGTAAACAAGAGGCTACACATACAGTTGCAATCTTTATTAACAATATTCATAAATGTTCAGTATATCCAGCATTATTGGAGGTTTTATGCAACATTAAACTACTTGTAAATGTTGATACCAGTTAACTGCAGGACATCAATAAGCACAGTAATATTATACACCTCAAGGGTTTAGCAGAGTAACAAACTGTAGAGTTCTAGTTCATAAATTACTGTTTTTATCCTACCATTTTTTTCCATTATGTGTTCCCCAAATGTATATTCACATAGACTATTTCATATGTAGGTCACAACCCTGAAACACTCTTTACATGAGGCAATGTATATCTCACTGGGACGCATGCCTATTGCAGGATGGATATCAGTCTTCTCATCAGTTGCTGAACACTTCCTAAGAAGCGGCAGAATAGATAATGATGGTCACCTTTCATTGGCCTAGCAAACACCATTCATTGCCACCAGATTGAGGCATGTGGATCACAACGGTGACATGCAGATCCATGATAAGGGGGCCCTTCACATGCAATTCTGGCACACAAATCACTCTGGCATATCTGAGTGTTGGCCAGATCTGGGGAGAGGATATCCACCTCATCTCCTGTCAGCTGACCGTACAGCACCAAGGCAGGAGTATGCCAAACTAGCCTAAGCCGAATTTTATGGAAGGTTGTTTGCCTCTATAAAGCAAAATCATGCATAAATTCACGCCAGAGACATGAATTTAGGATGATCCTGGATGAGCCTGGAAACAGAAAACAGCTGCTGGGAATTTAAAAGGAGCTAAAATGTGCTACAGATTTACACGTCAATATTGTAAACTGTAAAAATTAGTACACTTGCAAAAAGGTTGTGCAAAACTATTGTATTTACAAAATGGCACAGAAGTGAATTCAACAGTCTATGCACATGCGCACTTCATCCAAATCTTCAACAGAAGGATCTACGCTACTACCCAGGAAAAACACCAGCTTTAACTAGGGGTCACTTTCATAGTGTACTAGGTTCACGAAAGGTTACAGCAGTGTGAGCAAATATTGCCCAAGTCAAATCCTATCGTTAAAGCTGAGAAAGGTTTAAGGCCATTCAAGTTAAAAGGGCAGAGTGAGAAAAACCTTTGAGAACCCAGTCTGATTTGACAGTTTTGCTTTACTCCCTCTCGAAACAGAAATTTGTGGTCTTAACCTTCAAAATAAACACCAAAAAAAATCTTAAATACAAAAACATAATACAGTATGAAGACCAGAAGGTAGAGAGAAAAAAAAAGCAGACATTAAAAATGGTAAAACTCAAGTGTCCATTGTTCACACCTGTCCTACCACTAGGAAATAGGCATTATGTACATTTGTCTTGATTTCAAGTAAATGACTTTACATTTCTATACCAAAACATCTGTATCAGTGCATCGGTTTATCGGTTTGAAACAACTAATCTGAAACTACAGAATTTCACACTCAAGACAGCAGCTTGCACTACTATTGCCTGCTAAGCTGCCAGACTGACTATTAGTGTACGGGGAGGAGCAGCAGAGAAAACAGAAGGTTTAGAAAGGAAGAGAGATGGAAATGAGGTGGTGTTCATGCAGGCGGGCCGGCTCATCAACCAGCCAGCTTGCTGGCCACTAGAGAAGGTTTCCTCTGGGGAAGGTCTTGTGGAGTAGGAATGTGATCTCCTGTGACCTCTGTCTTGTCTGGAGCAGCAGCCGGAAGTTGCTTGTTCTTCATCTTTGCTTTAGCCATGTTGTAGTCCCCAGAGTCAAAATATTTTTGCTACATAAAGAAAAGACAAAGTGTTATTCAACCTATTATCTGTAAGGACAATATTCACACTTGAAGGGGCATTTTAAAACTTATTCCTTAACCACAGGAACAGCAAACCATCTCTCCCTGTGCACAGAGTGGGGTTCTCTATGAATGCATGGGGACCACAATTTTTCAGAGACCAGTTCAGGTTTGAAGTGGATTTGAAGGGTCTTCATATTAGAAATACCCCACAAATGACCCCATTATAAAAACTGCACCCCCAAAAGTATTCAAAATGACATTCAGTCAGCATTTTAACCCTTTAGGTGTTTCACAGGAATAGCAGCAAAGTGAAGGAGAAAATTCACAATCTTCATTTTTTACACTCGCATGTTCTTGTAGACCCAATTTTTTTTATTTTTAAAAGGAGAAAATGTATACTTATATTTGTAGCCCAATTTCTCTCGAGTAAGCACATACCTCATATGTATATGTAAAGTGTTCGGTGGGCACAGTAGAGGGCTCAGAAGCGAAGGAGCGACAAGGGGATTTTGGAGCGTACGTTTTTTCTGAAATGGTTTTTGGGGGGCATGTTGCATTTAGGAAGCCCCTATGGTGCCAGAACAGGAACAAAAAAACCACATGGCATACCATTTTGGAAACTATACCCCTTGAGGAACGTAACAAGGAATAAAGTGAGCCTTAATACCCCCCCACAGGTGTTTCACGACTTTTGCATATGTAAAAAAAAATTACAAAAATTTCAATAAAATGTGTGTTTCCCCCCAAATTTCACATTTTTGCAAGGGTTAATAGCAGAAAATACCCTCCAAAATTTGTAACCCAATCTCTGAGTATGGAGCTACCCCATAAGTTGACCTGAAGCGCACTACGGGCAAACTACAATGCTCAGAAGAGATTGAGTCCTATTTGGCTTTTTGAGAGCAAATTTTGCTCGGGGGGCATGTCGCATTTAGGAAGCCCCTATGGTGCCAAACAGCAAAATAACCCCCACATGACATACCATTTTGGAAACTAGGCCCCTTGAGGAACATAAGGGGTACAGTGAGCATTTACCCCCCACTGGTGTCTGTCAGATCTTTGGAACAGTGGGCTGTACATAATTTTTAATTTGCGCATCCCACTGTTCCAAAGATCTGTCAGACACCAGTGGGGTGTTAATTCTCACAGCACCCCTCATTACATTCCGTGTGGGGTGTAGTTTCCGAAATGGGGGTCACGTGTTTTTTTTTTTTTTGCGTTTGTCAAAACCGCTGTAACAATCAGCCACCCCTGTGCAAATCACCTCAAATGTACATGGTGCACTCTCCCTTCTGGGCCTTGTTGTGCGCCCCCAGAGCACTTTGCGCCCACATATGGGGCATCTCCGTAGTCAGGAGAAATTGCATTACAAATTTTGGGGGGCTTTTTCCCCCTTTTACCTCTTGTCAAAATGAAAAGTATAGGGCAACACCAGCATGTTAGTGTAAAAAAAAATTCTTTTTTTACACTAACATGCTGGTGTAGACCCCAACTTCACCTTTTCATAAGGGGTGAAAGGAGAAAAAGACCCCCAAAATTTGTAAGGCAATTTCTCCCGAGTACGGCGATACCCCATATGTGACCCTAAACTGTTGCCTTGAAATACGACAGGGCTCCAAAGTGAGAGCGCCATGCGCATTTGAGGCCTGAATTAGGGATTTTCATAGGGGTGGACATTGGGAATCACTGGCGTAGAATACCCCTAACACGGTGCCTCCAGCTGTTGCAAAACTCCCAGCATGCTTGGACAGTCGACAGCTGTCCGGCAATACTGGGAGTTGTTTTGCAACAGCTGGAGGCTCCATTTTGAAAACAGTGGCGTACCAGACATTTTTCATTTTTATTGGGGAGGGGAGGGGGGCTGTGTAGGGGTATGTGTATATGTAGTGTTTTTTACTTTATTTTATTGTGTTAGTGTAGTGTAGTGTTTTTAGGGTACAGTCACACGGACGGGGGTTACAGCGAGTTTCCCGCTGCGAGTTTGAGCTGCCGCGCAAAATTTGCTGCATCGCAAACTTGCAGCCTGATACTCACTGTAAGCCCCTGCCCATGTGAATGTACCCTGTACATTCACAGGGGGGGGGGGGGGGGACGGACCTCCAGCTGTTGCAAAACTACAACTCCCAGCATGCACAGTCTATCAGTGCATGCTGGTAGTTATAGTTTTGCAACAGCTGGAGGCACACGGGTTGGGAAACAGTTAGGAAACAGACAATGTTTCCCAACCAGAGTGCCTCCTGTTGTTGCAAAACCACAACTCCCAAACATTCTCAGGCATGCTGGAAGTAGTAGTTCGGCAACATCTTTAGAGCCAGATGTTGCCGAACTACAACTCCCAGCATGCTTGGAGTTGTAGTTTGCAACATCTAGAGGACTACAGTTTGCAGACCACTAATACAGTGGTTCCCAATCTGTGCCCTTCCAGATGTTGCAAAACTACAACTCCCAGCATGCCTGGACAGTAAGGGCATGCTGAGGATGTGTAGTTTTGGAAGGGCACAGTGGTCCCAAAACTGCGGACCTCCAGATGTTGCAAAACTGCAACTCGCAGCATGCCCAGATGCCAAGGGCTGTCTGGGCATGCTGGGAGTTGTAGTATACAGAGTCCCAATACAGCAATGCATGTCGCTTTACGGCGACGTGCACTGCTGTAAAGGGACCGACCGCGGCTGAAGATCTACTCACCTGTCGCCGCCTTCATCGCCGGGATCCGGGTCTTCAGGAACGAGGTAAGTACCGGGGCCGGGCCCCAGCACTCCCCCGGTCTTCCTCCCGTCCTCTCTGGACTTCCAGGGGCCGGGCAGGATGGGAGGAAGTAACCCCCCCCCCCCCCCTGCGATTGGTTGGTTAACTAACCGAAGAATTGCAGGGGATCGGAGGAGGTGGCATGCTTGCCACCTCGCTCCTATACTTCAGCATGGTCCTGGCTGTCTGTGACAGCCGGGATCATGCAAAATTACCGGGCGGTTGGGTCCCAGAGACCCGATCAGCCCGGTATCGCCGCAGATCGCAAGGGCGATTTCCCTTGCGATTTGCGGTGATCGCTGACATGGGGGGCCTACATGGCCCCCCCTCGGCGTTTGCCCTGGATCCCTGCTGAAGGATTTCAGCAGGGATCTGCTTCCGATCTCCGCCGGAGACCAGGAAAAGACCATGACGTATGCATACGTCATGGGTCCTTAAGAGGTTAAAGGGGTACTCTGGTCAGGGGCGTGGAAATTTAAAAATAAATAAATACTTGCCCAATGGACTAAAACAGGAGCAATCTACTTGTCCCTCATGACAATCCACTTGTCTGGTCCAATTTTCATTGTTGCACACTTGTTATTTTGCCCAATAACAAACATAACTCTTATTTTTTCATCTACAGACCCATATAAAGGCTTGTTTTTTGCGGGATCGATTGTACTTTGTAAGAATACCTTTTATTTTTCCATAAGATATGCTCCAAAACACACACACATATACATACATATATATATATATATATACATATACATATATACATATATACATATACACATATACATATACACATATACATATACATATATATTATACACACACATATATATATATATATATATATATATATATACATACACATACATACACACACACATATATATACATACATATATATATATATATATATACACACATATACATACACATATATATATATATATATATATATATATATATATATATATATATATATATATATATATATATATATATATATATATATATATTTATTAGTGAGGTGAAATTGGAAGAAGAGAAAAAACGCAGATTTTATTTATTTTAAAACTTCTTAAAGGTCCCAGGATGTACCTGTGCGTCCTGAGTCCACTCCCTTTCTATAACACGTGGCCCTGCATCAACCTGTGGCTAATGGCACGCAGCACTGATCGCGATGCTGCATGCTATTAACCCTTTAGATGCTGTGTTCAAAGTTGACTGCCGCATCTAAAGTGAAAGTAAACTACCCCCGAGTAGCTCAGTGGGCTGTCCAGGACTGCCACCCCTAATAAAAGTTCTAATCACCCCCTTTTCCCATTGAACCCCTTAAGGACTGAGCCCTTTTTTGCAATTCTGAACACTGTCACTTTATGCATTAATAACTCTGGGATGCTTTTACCGTTTATTCTGATTCAGAGAGTTTTTTTTCGTGACATATTCCACTTTAACAGTGGTAAATTTTCGTCGTTACTTGTATCCTTTCTTGGTGAAAAATCCCAAAATTTCATGAAAATTTTCTAACTTTGAAACTCTGCTTGTAAGGAAAATGGACATACCAAATACATTATATATTGATTCACATATATAATATGTCTACTTTATGTTTGTATCATAAAGTTGATATGTTTTTACTTTTGGAACACACCAGAGAGCTTCAAAGTTCAGCAGCAATTATCCAATTTTTACCGAAAATTAAATCAGAATTTTTCAGGGACCAGTTCAGTTTAAGTGGATTTGAGGGGCCTTCATATTAGAAATACCCCATAAATGACCTCATTATAAAAACTGCACCAACCCCCCCCCCCCCCCCCCCCCCAAAGTATTCAAAATGACATTCGGAAAGGGTGTTAACCCTTTAAGTGAAGGAGAAAATTCAAAAACTTCATTTTTTTACTACACACACGCATGTTCTTGTAGAGCCATTTTTGCGATTTTTACAAGGGGTAAAAGGAGAGAAACCCCCTCAAAATTTGTAACCCCATTTCTTTCGAGTAAGGAAATACCTCATATGGGGATATAAAGTGCTTTGTGGGTGCACTAGAGGGCTCAGAAGGGAAGGAGCAACAATGGCATTTTGGAGAGTTAATTTTGCTGAAATAGTTTTTGGGGGGCATGTCACATTTAGGAAGCCCCTATGGTGCCTAGGGTTTGCATAGGAGTGGACAGAGGTATTCTACGCCAGTGATAGCCAAACAGGGTGCCTCCAGCTGTTGCTAAACTCACAGCATGCCTGGACAGTCAGTGGCTGTCCGTAAATGCTGGGAGGAGTTGTTTTGTAACAGCTGGAGGCTCAGTTTTGGAAACACTAACGTACCATACGTTTTTTGTCGCAGCTCAAACTTGAAGCAGGAAACTCACTGTAAACCTGCCCATGTGAATGTACCCTGGGGGGAACCTCCACCTGTTGCAAAACTACAACTCCCAGCATGCACTAAGACCGTGCATGCTGGGAGTTGTACTTTTGCAACAGCTGGAGGCACACTGGTTGGAAAACCTTCAGATTGGTTGGAAAATACTGAGCTAGGTAACAGAACCTGTGTGCCTCCAACTGTTGCAAAACTACAACTCCCAGCATGTACTGATCGCCGAAGGGCATGCTGGGAGATGTAGTTATGCAACAACTGGAGGTACGCAACTACAACTCCCAGCATGCAGAGACAGCCGATTGCTGTTCGTGCATGCTGGGAGTTGTAGTTTTTCAAGATTTAGAGGGCCACGGTTTAGAAACCAAACTGTGGCCCTCCAGATGCTGCAACACTACAAATCCCAGCATGCCCAGACAGAAAACTGCTGTGTGGGCATGTTGGGAGTTGTAGTTTTGCAACAACTGGAGGGCTAAAGCTTAGAGACCACTGTATAGTGGTCTCCAAACTGTAGCCCTCCAGATGTTGCTAGGCAACTCACCGGCTTCCTTAGTCTGCACCAGGGAGCCAGCCGCACATGATCGCTGCCCGCCGCCGATGGTGACCTCCAGCGCCAGTCACCGTCGGTTCCCCCGTTCTGCCTGGACTACTGTGGGTGGGCAAAACGGGGAGCCGAACTTTAATCCCTCCCACCCGCTATTGGTCGGTCGCTTCTGACAGACCAATAGCAAGGATAGGAGGGGTGGCACCCCTGCCACCTCACTCCTATCCCTTCAGGGGGATCGTGGGTGTCTTTGAAAACCCCGATCCCCCTTATTTTCTGATCACCGGAGACCCGGAATCGCCGCAGATTGCCAACATTGAGGGGGTCTCAGTGCCCACCTCAGCAATGTGCCGGGATGCCTGCCGAATGATTTCCCACGAGTGTACCCATACGCCCTAAATCCATAAGGACTTTATGGATACGCCTGCCATCCTTAAGGGGTAAACAAACGTGGTATCGCTCCGTTCGCAAATGTCCGAATTATAAAAATATATCGTTAATTATAAAGAAGTCCTAAATTGCGTAAAAGAAGTCCAAAATAGTGTATTTTTGGTCACTTATGAAAAAATGAATTAAGTGATCAAAAAGTCTGATCAATACAAAAATGGTACCACTAAAAACTTCTGATCACGACGCAAAAAATGAGCCCTCATACCGCCCCATACGCGGAAAAATAAAAAAGTTATAGGGGGTCAGAAGATGACAATATTACATGTTTAAATTTTCCAGTACGACAAAATCAAACCTATATAAGTAGGGTATCATTTTAATCGTATGGAGCTACAGAATAAAATAGGTGTAATTTTTACTGAAAAAATGCACTGCGTAGAAGTAGAAACCCCCAAAATTTACAGAATGGTGTTTTTTCCCCAATTTTGTCGCACAATTATTTTTTTTTCTGTTTCGACGCAGATTTTGGGGTAAAAGTAGAATTGGTGGTGCAAAAAATAAGCCATCATATGGATTTTTAGGTGCAAAATTTAAAGAATTATGATTTTTTAAAAGGTGAGGAAAAACCGAAAGTGCAAAAACCCCGGTCCTTAAAGCGTACCCGTCAGATCAGTCAAAAAAACAAAACTGTTATGTTGCTCAGTATCTCATCCTGATCATGTACATGTACTTTGTATGTGTCTGACCTACATTTCTCTCAGAATTAGCTTTATTTCTGAAATACCTTAATTTTATCCCCCAGAAGCAGGGGGGTGGGTACTCACTGTGATAACCACTCCCCCTCCTCCGTCCAGTGCTTCCCAACCAGGGTGCCTCCAGCTGTTTCAAAACTACAGCATGCCCACACATCATTTGGCTGGGAGTTTTAGTTTTGAAACAGCTGGGGGATATGATTGTAGTCCTCTTTATGAAACACACACACAGGCTTCATATATTCTTACACATGCGCATTAGATAGACACACTGATAAACACATACACACATACACACGCTTGGACACTTTTTCGTCTGCAATGCATGTTTCTGCCTCTCTCGTTGATGTCTGCTGTGTGAGAGATGGCAGCAGTCTTCCTGCCCCTCCCCTTCTCTTCACATGAGTCTCTGCAGTGTGTACAGCCCCTCCCCCCTCCAAAACGTCCCGGAGTCCAGGACGAAGCAGTGTAGACAAAAGCACCGAATGCATCCCAGGAGGCAGGCAGGGGGGGGCAGTTCTTTGACTGGCTTTTTTAGTATGAAATACTGAAAATTTTCTAACGAAAGCAATTGCAAAACCTATTGGTTTTGCATGCTTTACAACATATCAAAAGTTTTTATATCTGAAAGTGCCTATTTAAGGGGTTAACTACACCATTTAACCTGCGGTCAAGCTAACATGTTATTTTGATACTTAAGGCAGCCTGATTACAGCAATACCAAAATTTGTATAGTTTCCATCACATTTTACAAATTTCAACTCCTTAAAACTGGTACTCTGTTGAAAACATTAATTTTTTTTTACATCAACTGGTGCCAGAAAGTTAAACAGATTTGTAAAGTACTTCTATTAAGAAATCTTAATCCTTCCAGTACTTATCAGCTTCTGTATGCTCTGCAGGAAGTTCCTTTCTTATGGAATTTCTTTTCTGTCGGACACAGGTGTCAGCAGAGAGCACTGTGGTCAATGTCAGGAACTGTCCAGAGCAGGATATGTTTGCTATGGGGATTTGTTCCTGCTCCGGACAGTTCCTGACATGGACAGAGGTTTCAACAGAGAGCACTGTGGTCAAACAGAAAAGAAATAAAAAAAAAAAGAAAAGAACTTCCTCTGTAGTATATAGTAGCTGATAAGTACTGGAAGGATTAAGTAAGATTTCTACATTGAAGTAATTTACAAATCTGTTTAACTTTCAGGCACCGGTTGATTTAAAAAAAAAAAAAAAAATTTCCCACCCGAGTAACTCACCTCTGTAACCTGTCCAGGACCAAGGGTGTACAGATACGCCATCGAGCCCTGGTACTTAAGGACCAAGGGCGTACATGTACGCCCTGGTCCCGTTTATGGAGTTAAACCTTTCTCGCCAGCGGAGAACGTGTTAACATCTGTAGGTCCTGGTTGCTAGGGGCAGTAAGGACCCACGGCTAATGCCGGCCACCGATCGGGCCGATGACCGGCATTAATCCTTTAGACACCGTGTTCAAAGTTGATCACGGCTTCTAAAATGAAACTCAGTTGACAAAGGCCCCCTGCTGGCTGAAACGCATCTTGCGAGTCGCAACTCCTTTTCTTTGTGTGTGAATAAACACCCAAGGTGATTTAGCATCATTTGTGAGTGCCGGGATTTCTTTACCCACCCTGCTGATTACCTGTCCGCGGGCACCACACCACCGTGACAAGTGCCGACTCTCTGCTACCTCTATTAAAATGAAACTAACACCTATATTGACCCCCATAACTTTTCCGTATACCAGGCGGTATGAGGGCTCATTTTTTGCGCAGAGATCTGTAGTTTTTATTGGTACAAGTTTTGCTTATATTTTACTTTTTAATCACTTATTTTTGCAATAAAATATTACCACTTACAAATCTATTTAACTTTCTGGAGCCAGTTGATATATAAAAAGTTTTTTCCTGGATAACCCATTTAACATTATATTTTGATAGTTTGGACATTTGCGCACGGGGCGATACCAAATAGGTTTTATTTTTAACTTTTTTTGGGGGGTAAAGTAGGAAAAAGGGACAATTCACGTTTTTATCCCCTTCAGGATGGAGCCCCTTTTGGCCTTAAGGACCGGAGCGTTTTTTGCACATCTGACCACTGTCACTTTAAAACATTAATAACTCTGGAATGCTTTTAGTTATCATTCTGATGCCGAGATAGTTTTTTCGTGACATATTCTACTTTAACATAGTGGTAAATTTTTGTCGATACTTGCATCCTTTCTTGGTGAAAAATCCGTAAATTTGATGAAAAATTTGAAAATTTTGCATTTTTCTAACTTTGAAGCTCTCTGCTTGTAAGGAAAATGGATATTCCAAATAATTTTTTTTTTTATTCACATATACAATATGTCCACTTTATGTTTGCATTGACAAGTATTTTTACTTTTGGAAGACACCAGAGGGCTTCAACGGTCAGCAGCAATTTTCCACAAAATTTTCAAACTCCGTATTTTTCAGGGACCAGTTCAGGTTTGAAGTGGATTTGAAGGGTCTTCATATTAGAAATACCCCATAAATGACCCCATTATAAAAACTACACCCCCCCAAAGTATTCAAAATGACATTCAGTAAGTGTTTTAACCCTTTAGGTGTTTCACACGAATAGCAGCAAAGTGAAGGAGAAAATTCACAATCTTCATTTTTTACACTTGCATGTTCTTGTAGACCCAATTTTTGCATTTTTTACAAGGGGTAAAAGGGCAAAATTTTTACTTGAATTTGTAGCCCAATTTCTTTCGAGTAAGCACATGCCTCATATGTCTATGTAAAGTGTTCGGCGGGCGCAGTAGAGGGCTCAGAACCGAAGGAGCGACAAGGGGATTTTGGAGAGTACGTTTTTCTGAAATGGTTTTTAGGGGGCATGTTGCATTTAGGAAGCCCTTATGGTGCCAGAACAGCAAAAAAAAAAAAACCACATGGCATACCATTTTGGAAACTAGACCCCTTGGGGAATGTAACATGGGATGAAGTGAACCTTAATACCCCACAGGTGTTTCACGACTTTTGCAAATGTAAAAAAATAAATAACATTTTTTTTTTTACCTAAAATGCTTGTTTTCCCAAAAAAAATTAAATTTTTATAAAGGGTAATAGCAGAAAATACCCCTAATAATTTGAAGCCCAATTTCTCCTGATTCAGAAAACACCCCATATGGGGGTGAAAAGTGCTCTGCTGGCGCACTACAGGTCTCGGAAGAGAAGGAGTCACATCTGGCTTTTTGAAAGCAAATTTTTCTCTGGGGGCATGCCGCATTTAGGAAGCCCCTATGGTGCCAGGACAGCAAAAAAAACACAACACATGGCATATCATTTTGGAAACTAGACCCCTCGGGGAACGTAACAAGGGGTTAAGTGAACCTTTATACCCCACAGGTGTTTCACGACTTTTGCATATGTAAAAAAAAAATAAAAAATTTTTTTTTACCTAAAATGCCTCTTCCCAAAAATTTTACATTTTTAAAAAGGGTAAAAGCAGAAAATACCCCCCAAAATTTGTAACACAATTTCTCCCGAGTACGGCGATACCCCATATGTGACCCTAAACTGTTGCCTTGAAATACGACAGGGCTCCAAAGTGAGAGCGCCATGCGCATTTGAGGCCTAAATTAGGGACTTGCATAGGGGTGGACATTGGGAATCACTGGCGTAGAATTCCCCTAACAGGGTGCCTCCAGCTGTTGCAAAACTCCCAGCATGCCTGGACAGTCCACGGCTGTCCGACAATACTGGGAGTTGTTTTGCAACAGCTGGAGGCTCCGTTCTGGAAACAGTGGCGTACCAGACGTTTTTCATTTTTATTGGGGAGGGGAGGGGGGTTGTATAGGGGTATGTGTATATGTAGTGTTTTTTTACTTTTTATTTTATTTTTTGTGGTAGTGTAGTGTAGTGTTTTTAGGGTACAGTCGCACGGGCGGGGGGTTCACAGTAGTTTCTCGCTGGCAGTTTGAGCTGCAGCAGAAAGTTTGCCGCAGCTCAAACTTGCAGCCAGATACTTACTGTAATCCTCTGCCCATGTGAGTGTACCCTGTACGTTCACATTGGGGGGGGGGGGGGGGGGGGACATCCAGCTGTTGCATAACTACAACTCCCAGCATGCCCGTTGGCTGTCGGTGACTGATGAGAGTTGTAGTTTTGCAACAACTGTAGGCACACTGGTTATGCATCACTGAGTTTGTGACCTAACTCAGTGTTTCACAACCAGTGTGCCTCCAGCTGTTGCAAAACTACAACTCCCAGCATGTACGGTGCATGGTGTACGGTGACTGCTGAGAGTTGTAGTTTGCAACAGCTGGAGGGGCACCGGTCGTGAAACACTGAGTTAGGTAAAAAAAAAAAAAAAACTAAAGTTTCACAACCAGTGTGCCTTCAGCTGTTGCAAAACTACAACTCTCAGCAGTCACCGCCAGCCAACGGGCATGCTGGGAGTTGTAGTTATGCAACCAGCAGATGCACCACTACAACTCCCAGCATGCACTTTAGCTGTTTGTGCAAGCTGGGAGTTGTAGTTATACAACAGCTGAAGGTACACTTTTCCATAGAAAAAAATGTGCCTCCAGCTGTTGCAAAACTATAAGTCCCAGCATGCCGATAAGGGAATGCTGGGAGTTGTGGTGGTCTGCCTCCTGCTGTTGCAAAACTACAGCTCCCAGCATGCCCTTTTTGCATGCTGGGAGCTGTTGCTAGGCAACAGCAGGAGGCTGTCACTCACCTCCAACGATCCAGCCGCATGAGGTCAGTCCCTCGTCGTCGCTGCTCCTGGGGCCCTGATCCCAACATTCACGCCGGGGATCGGGGTCCCCAGCACCCGGGGTGCACGTCCCGCACCCGCTCACGTCCTCCGGAAGAGGGGCGGAGCGGGTGCGGGAGTGACACCCGCAGCAGGCGCCCTGATTGGTCGGCCGGTAATCTGGCCGACGAATCAGGGCGATCGTGAGGTGGCACCAGTGCCACCTCACCCCTGCAGGCTCTGGCTGTTCGGGGTCATCAGAGACGGCCCCGAACAGCCAGTAATTCCGGGTCACTGGAGACCCGATCGACCCGGAATCGCCGCAGATCGCTGGACTGAATTGTCCAGCGATCTGCGGCGATCGCCGACATGGGGGGGCATAATGACCCCCCTGAGCGATATGCCGGGATGCCTGCTGAACGATTTCAGCAGGCATCCGGCTCCGGTCCCCAACTGGCTAGCGGTGGGGGCCGGAATTCCCACGGGCGTATGGATACGCCCTCGGTCCTTAAGGACTCGGGATGCAGGGCGTATCCATACGCCCTATGTCCTGAAGAGGTTATTGAGGGAGGGTATTTTTCCAATTTTTTTTAACTTTTTGTTCCCCTTTTTTATGTCCCCATTCGGGACTATTTATTGCAATCATAGGGCATAGCACTGATCAGTGTTATCCATGATCTTCTGCTCTGGCCTGCTCAATCTCAGACCAGAGCAGAAGACCCCTGAGACAGCCAGAGGCAGGTGAGGGGACCTCAGGCAGCCATGCTGGATGATCGGATCCCAGCGGCAGCACTGCAGGTGATCTGATCATCCATTTTAAGTGCCGCACATGCCATGATCTGTATTGATTACAGCATCTGAGGGGTTAATGGCAGACATCAGTTTGATTGCTGATGTCTGCCATAACCGGTGGGTTCCTGGCTGCTGACAGTAGCCGCGACCTGCTCTGCACCATGCGAGCACCAGTCGTCATGGTGCGCTAAGTACCACGACGTACATTGATGTCCGATGTAGTTAAGGGGTCTGAAAGACTCTATTGCCATTTTCTGACCCCTGTAGCTTTTTTATTTTTTTCATATATCGAGCTGTATGAGGGATAATTTTTTGCGCCATAATCTGTATCGGTACCATTTTGGTATTGATTAGAGTTTATCGCTTTTTTACTCTTTTCTAAGATGTTCTAAAAATTGCAATTCTGTTTTTTTTTCCCCTTCACATTCACCATACAGAATATATAATGTTTTATTTTAATAGTTCGGACAATTATGAATGCAGCAATACCATGTGTATTTTAATTATGTTTACATGTTTTTATACAGGAAGAGGGGGTGAACTTTTAATAAGGAAGGGGTTAATGTGTGTCTTAACCCCTTAACGACCACGGATGTAAATGTACATCCTGGTTTGGCGGTACTTTGCGCACCAGGACGTACAGTTACGCCCTGTGTATGACCGCGGTCATCAGAGCGGTGCTCATGTCACGGATGTTTTCCTTTAAAAAAAAATTAAAAGACTGAAAAATCCCCTCCCATTAAAAATGAAAATTGTCCATTTTTCCCCATTTTACCCCCAAAAAGCATAATTTTTTTTTTTTTTTTTTTTTTTTTTATATAAACATTTGGTCTCGCCATGTGCGTAAATGTCTGAACTAGCAAAATATAATGTTAATGATCCCGTACGGTGAACTGCGTAAACATAAAATAAAATAAAAATATAAGTCCAAAAATGCTGCTTTATGGTCACATTTTATTCCCCCCAAAAATAAATGATCTAAAAGTTTTATACATGCAAATGTGGTATCGATAAGTACAGATGATGGCGCAAATAATGAGCCCTCATACAGCCCTATATACGGAAAAATTTAAAAGTTATAGGTGGTCAAAATAGGGCGATTTTAGATTACTGATTTTGTACAAAAAAATTTGATTTTTTTAAGCGGTACAAAAGTATCTAGCCATGGGTATTATTTTAATCGTAGTGACCCACAGAATAAAGAACACGTCATTTTTACCATAAAATGTACAGTGTGAAAACGAAACTCCAAAATGTGCAAAATTGTGGTTTTCATTTAAGTGTAATTCCCTAAAAAAAAAATATTTTTTTGGGTTCGCTGTACATTTCATGGTAAAATGAGAAGTACAATTGGTCACGCAAAAAACAAGCCCTTATATGGGTCTGTAGATGGAAATATAAAAGTTATGGATTTCAGAAGGAGAGGAGGAAAAAACGAAAACGCAAATATAAAATTTGCCTGGTCCTTAAGGTTAAAATGGGCTTTGTGCTCAAAGGGTTAAACTTTTATTAAACTTTTTCTGTTCTTCATTAGCAGTGACTGCATGGCTCACTTCATAAACTGAACACAACAGGGTGTATATGTATGCCCTGGTGCGTTTAGGACCAGGTGGCCAGGACATCAGATATACCCTGTGTTCTCCAGGGGTTAAGAGGGGTATTCTGGTGGGGGGTGGGAATTGTTTTTAAATCAACTGGTGCCAGAAAGTAAAAAAATATTCTATTTAATAATCTTAATCCTTCCAGTACCTATTAGCTGCTATACACTACAGAGAACATTTTTTCTTTTTGAATTTCTTTAGTACGTCTCAGGATACATCTGCTATGGGGATTTGCTCCTGCTCTGGACAGTTCTTGACATTGACAGAGGTGTCAGCAGAGAGCACTGTGGTCAGACAAATGAAATTCAAAAATAAAAGAACTTCCTCTGTAGTATACAGCAGCCCATAACTACTGGAAGGATTAAGATTTATTAATAGAATTTACAAATCTGTTAAGCTTTCTGGCACCAGTTGATTTAAAATAAAGTTTTCCACCGGAGTACCCCTTTAAGTAAGGTTCCAGTATCATCCATTACAGACACACAGAACTACTGTGTTTCCCCGAAACTAGTACCTACCCCGAAAATAAGCCCTAGCCGGATTATCGGGGTGGGCTGCAATATAAGCCCTACCCCGATAAGGCCTAGACCAGTGATCTCCAACCTGCAGACCTCCAGATGTTGTAAATGTTTGCAACATCTGGAGGTCCGCAGGTTGAAGACCACTGACCTAGACAATGCCCGGGCTGCAAATATTTAAAAGCAATCTAACTTACCTTCGTCCTCCGTTCCCCCGTTGCTAAGGAACCGGCCTCGCTGTCCTTTGCTGTTCTCGCTCGCCGGCCGGCTTCTTACACGACAGTCGGCTCAGTCTATCATCGGCCGAGGCGGGACATCGCTTTGGCCGGTGATAGGCTGAAGGCTCTGAGACGCCACAACACCAGGAAGCAGCAAGAACAGCGGAGGGACCATGAGGCCGGTGCCTTAGCAACGGGGGAAAGGAGGACGAAGGTAAGTTAAAGATTGCTTTTTAATATTTGCAGCCCGGGCACAGGAATAGATACAGCGCAGCGGCTGATAATTATTTGGCAGGGGGGAGAGAAGCTGCGCTCGCGGGTGACAAATGATCAGTACCCCGATGTGGGGATTGTGGGGTGCAGCGCTGGGCTGATAAACCGGCAGGGGTGGGGGGGGGGGGGGGGGCAGCTCGCGCATATCACATGATGATAATGGGGGGGGGGGGGGGGGGGGGGGGGGGATAAATACTGTGGAACCGCCATTTTGTTCAATGTGCATACCATAGATAAATAAGCCCTACCCTGAAAATTAGCCCTAGTGTATTTTTTGGGGCTAAACTTTATATAAGACCCGGTCCTATTTTCGGAGAAACACGGTAGGAAAACTATGTTGCTCTCTGACTTTGACACTGCTATGTCCCAACAATAGCACCTAGAACATTGAGCCAGATATTACTGAAAGATAACATTCTGCACTTACATACAATAAAGTCCACGTTAAAGGCAGGCAGGGGGCAGGGCTTGGCCAGCTCAATTTACATATTCATTGTCTGTGGCTCCACAACCTAGCAGAGTGAAGTCACAGACAAGTAAATTACGCTGGCGAAGCCCCGACCCCTGTACGTGATTCACTGAATTCAGCAGAGGATCTTATGGGGGACATCTCGGAACCTATTGGACATATTTAAGTACGTGACTCCCTCATTGGACTACTGTTCACTCACACTACAACCCAGTGTATTGGGTTTAGAGTGGGTGAACAGGCTAAGTTTTCCTTTAGGGGTACTCCCGTGGAAAATGTATTTATTTATTTTTAAATCAACTGGTGCCAGAAAGTTAAACAGATTTGTAAATTACTTCTATTAAAAACATCTTAATCCTTCCAGTACATTTTAGGGGCTATATACTACAGAGGAAATCCTTTACTTTTTAGATTTCCCTGATGTCATGACCACAGTGCTCTCTGCTGACATCTGCTGTCCATTTTAGGAACTGTGCAAAGCATCATATGTTTGCTATGGGAATTTTCTCCTGCTCTGGACAGTTCCTAAAATGGAAAGCAGAGGTCAGCAGAGAGCACTGTGGTCATGACATCAGAGAAATCTAAAAAGTAAAAGTATTTCCTCTGTAGTATATAGCCCCAAAAAAGTACTGGATGGGATTAAGATTTTTTTAATAGAAGTAATTAACAAATCTGTTTAACTTTCTGGCACCAGTTGATTTAAAAAAAATAATAATAATACATTTCCACCGGAGTACCCCTTTAAGCCTTTAGAGATGTGACTTAACACATCCATGGCCAGGAAATTGTTTAAGCAAGAAAGTATACAGAAGCAGTGAGAAATAGTAAATTATTCTCTTACCCCTTTCTGTAGCCTTTTTCTCAAGAAGTCTGACCCTCCTGGTTTAGGCCCCAGATGTGGATACCGTGCTTTTAATTTGGCCTCTTCGGCTTTTTCTGGGCTTATCACCTTATCCTCCATCTCCTTAAAAAGGAAAGTAAACTGAGTGAAATACAGTAAACATTTCTATTTACAACATCACGTGCTCAGCTTAAAGAGAATCACTTATATTTAATCTTACTAAAGAAACACTTTTGCTTTATGTGGAACCGAGCTCAATTTAACCATATTTTAAAATACATTTTGGTGATGGTTTTTCAAATTTTGCATTTTATCATCTATACTTTAGATCAAGATATCTTGCAGTTTCCATTATGGCCGCTAGGGCAAAAAATAAGCCGAGACTTCCTGTTCTGTAGAGATTATTTTCCAGCAGTGCCTTTCTTTTGAAGAGCACAGTAAAAGGTAACATTAGTTTATAGATAACACTGGATCCACCACCATTCACAGTACATATTAGCATCCTCCTTTATGTAGAATGACTTGTGAAAGATTCACAGAGAATGCTCTGTAGCGTTTTTTAATTCATCTGAATGGGACAGTTTTATGTCACTGTTCTATTACATGCTGCTCTTAGGCTATGGGGGAGATTTAGCAAAACCTGTCCAGAGGAAAAGTTGCTGAGTTGCCCATAGCAACCAGATTGCTTCTTTTGTTTTTGAGAAGGCCATATCAGAAATGAAAGAAGCGATCTGGTTGCTATGGGCAACTCGGCAACTTTTCCTCTGGACAGGTTTTGCTAAATCTCCCCGAATGTTCCCACACTAGAATTTTTGCATGGAATTCCGCATGAAAATTCTGAACAAATTTAAAGTCAATACACTTCAATGGGATTCCACTGTCCTGTTCACACACAAGAATTTCTGCTGCAGGAATTCCATTGAAGTGAATGTGCAATTCATTTCTGTAGAAGTCCCTGCAGAAATGCTGCTGTATAAACATAGCCTTAGGGTACACACCTTCCACCTCTAAAAGGGCCAGGGGCAGAAGGGCTGCTTCACAACCTGTTGTAACTAAAACCTGCCTACAATACCATATGAAAAATTATTAATTCTATATAAATCTAAGTGCCACAAGTGGAATGCTGAACCAGCATATCTAGACATTTTATAGGAGTCTACATGGATATAGTTAGCGCCACACCCCCAATATAATAGACGCCAAAGATTTCATTTGTGCAAACCACATTTTGCAAGACCCAGGCGTAGGTCTACAATTTTTTTTTATTTATAATAGCTGAAACAACATTAACATTTTTCCAATATACCAGGTGTACTGGTAGTTCTTGTCAAGAATAAAAAAGGGGGAGATTTATCAAAACCTGTTTAGAGGAAAAGTTGCTCATAGCAACCAATTAAATTACTTTCATTTTTCAGAGGCTTTTTGAAAAATGAAAGCAGCGATATGATTGGTTGCTATGGGCAACTCAGCAACTTTTCTATTGGACAGGTTTTAATAATCTCCCCCAAAGGGTTTGTTTCTATACCAAATCAGCCATGCTTTTAAATGGAAAACATCCTAAATGTGCTCATACTCCCTGATGTGAGACTTCTAAGGCTGATATATTTTATACCCTAAATTTTAAGTGGCTTAAGTGGAGTTTTATTTACCGTATTTTTCGCCCTATGGGACGCACCGGTATATAAGACACCCAATTATAAAGGTGCAAAATCTAGAAGAAAAAAAAAAAAAAGATTCTGCACCCAACAGTGATCTTCAACCTGCGGACCTCCAGATGTTGCAAAACTACAACTCCCAGCATGCCCGGACAGCTGTTGTCTGTCCGGGCATGCTGGGAGTTGTAGTTTCGTAACATCTGGAGGTCCGCAGGTTGAAGACCACTGGATAGGAGGCAGTACTCACGTGTCCCCGCCGCTCCGGACCAGTCACCGCTGCCCTGGATGTCTCTCCATCGCTTTGGGCATCATCTTCCCTGGGATCCACGCTCTCCGTCGCCGCCATGTCGCCGTCATCACGGCGCTACTCCTATTGGATGACGGGACGGCGTGCACGACGACGTGATGATGTCTAAGGAGAGCGCCGCCATGCAGGGGATCCCGGCCCGGAGCAGACACCGAGGAGGCAGGTAAGGTCCCTCCCGGTGTCCTGTAAGCTGTTCGGGATGCCGCGATTTCACAGCGGCGGTCCCGAACAGCCCGACTGAGCAGCCGGGTTAGTGTCACTTTCGCTTCAGACGCGGTGGTCAGCTTAGATCTCTGCGTCTGAAGGGTTAATACAGGGCATCACCGCGATCTGTGATGTCCTGTATTAGCCGCGGGTCCCGGGCAGTTGATAGGTGTGTATTCGACCAGATAGGTGTGTATTCGCCGTATAAGACGCACCAACTTTTCCCCCCCAGTTTTGGGGAACAAAAAGTGTGTCTTATACGGCGAAAAATACGGTATTCATTTTGTTAAATGCACTGCTTTGTGCCAATATGGAATGAACAGAGCCAACTGCTTCTGGCCACATTTTCAATGGTTAAAGCTACCCTGCAGACCAGCCTGCCCGCTGATCAGATATGGAGGGTCTATGCTAAGGATAGGCTACCAATATGAGTAATTGAAAAAAATCCTTTTACTCCACTGAAATAAATAAGGCTGAGCTGTTAAACCATATTGATCATACAATACCTGCACTACAATCCCCAATGATCTCCTGTACGGGGACCCATCTACTTACCTTCCATCGGCACGTTCTGGTCCCCACCTTCCTGGACGAGTGCAAGTGATGTCCCGCTCAGCCAGTCACCGGACACTTCAATGTCCCTCCACAGCCGGTAATTGGCTCAACAGGTTGTCATTTGCACTTGCCCAGAAAGGTGGGGGCTGGAGCATGCCAAAGACTGTAGTAATCAGAGCCCTGTACAGGAGATAGGCCGGAATCCCAGCAGTCAGACCCCACTCCCCAATATTGGACACATTCCCTATCCTGTGGATAAGCGTCTGATAATTTCAGTTTTCTAGACTTGTTCGCCAGGGTTGTTTGGTAGAAAAAACACAGAAGCACATGGAGTTACTGAAATGCCTGTTTAGCCAATTCCTGGCCACACAGCAACGCACCTCAGGCAGTGATTGGCAGAACAAGTTGAACCTGGCACCATTGGAACAGCAGCAGTGGGCAAACAGATAATGTGGAACATTTATTAACCCCTTAACGACCACGGACGTAAATGTACGTCCTGGTGCGGAGGTACTTAGCGCACCAGGACCTACATTTACATACTGTGTGTGACCGGGAGCACCGGAGCGGTGTTTGCGTCATACACAGCAGGGTCCTGGTTGCCATCCCTGAAAAATTCACTCCCCCAATAAAAAGAAAATTGTCCCTTTCCCCCCCCCCCATTTTACCCCCCAAAAAGCATAAAGTTTTTAATAAACATATTTGATATCGCCGCATGTGTAAATGTCCAAACTATCGAAATATAATGTTAAAGGGGTACTCCACCCCTAGACATCTTATCCCCTATCCAAAAGGATAGGGGATAAGATGTCTGATTGCGGGGGTCCTGCTGCTGGGGACCCCCGCATTCTACCATGCGGCACCCACCTGTAACGGCTTCCGGAACCGCTGGAGGCCCTCAGGCTAATACCATCCCGACCATGGGGGATGTAAGATCGTGACGTCACGACTCTGCCCCCTCAATGCAAGTCTATGGGAGGGGACGTGACCGTATTCACGCCCCCTCTCATAGACTTGCATTGAGGGGACGGGTGTGACATCACACAGGGGCAGGGTAGTGACATGACGAACAGCGTAAACGTAAAAAAATAAAAAGTCCAAAAATGATGCTTTTGTCACATTAAAGCGCAAAAAAAAAAATGTAAAAGTGATCTAAAAGTTTTATAAATGCAAATTAGGTATTGATAAGAAGTACAGATGATGGCGCAAAAAGGGAGCCCTCACACCGCCCCATATGGAAAAATGAAAGCGTTATAGGTAGTCAAAATAGGGCGATTTTATATTACTGATTTTGTACAAAAAATTTTAGATTTTTTTTAAGCGGTACAAAAATAGAAAGGTACGTAATCATGGGCATCATATTGAACCACAGAATAAAGAATACATGTCATTTCTGTAAAGTGTACAGTGTGAAAACTGAAATAGCTGATCACTTATACCGATATTCTGGTATAGGTTATCCTATCCGCTATCGACCTGAAAGGTCGCAGATTATCAGTATCAGCCCTAAAAAAAATTAAAAAAAATGTAAATATCGATATCGGTCGATCCCTAAATTTGTCTTGAGAGTCTCCCTAGCACAGTACTCCCAGACTTCTAGTATGCTAGTCATACTCTTTACAAGATCCAGCTGGGGCATCATTCCAATGTTAGACTCAATGCCTGGCACACATTTTAACAGTCAGCTATTGTACAGAATGACAGACTAGTTCTGAAATTGCTGCACCATCATTTCCAGGCTGCATCTAATGTCAGATACCAAACATTTATAAAAAGGCGTGTGCCATGGCTCCATGATACAGCTGTCAGGACCAGCTCCGTGGGTACAAAGTTTTAATTTACACGTTTTCTAGGATAACAATTACTTTAATGGGGCCCTGTGACCTCTGTCTACTGTCAGAAAGTGCCACAGCATTTTTTAAATTGGTATTCCAGGGTTACCCAACTTTTAGCTATCCTGCCCATTATGAATAATTATGCTAGTTTTACATTTACTTGCTATACCGCTCTGCCATGGATTGTATTTTTCATCATTATATGGTCCCCCCGGTCTAGGTCAGGTCCTGATGACATTAGTCTTACAATTAGAGAGGAGCTGTAAGTGCGCTCATCTCTACTCACCATCTTTATATGGTTCCCCAGGTCTAACGTTCAGTTCAGGTCTTGACGTTTGTCTCACAATCCTTTGCGGCTCGAGGCGGCAGCTGGGATCAGGGGGCTTGGCTATTATTTTTGTATTTTCTCACAAGCCAGCCCCCATCTGTACGTCCCAACATCCCATGATCTCTGCAATCTTCACAGGGAACGCTGGCACGTCAGGACGTACAGATGGACAGCAAACGTCATCAGGGGGCTTGTGAGGAAATACAAGAAATAGCCAAGCCCCCCCCCCCCCCCCCAATACCAGCTGCCACCTCGAGCCGCAAAGGATTGTGAGGCGAACATCATCAAGACTTGAACTGAACGCTAGACCTGGTGGGACTATATAAAGAAAAAGACGACCCACAGCAGAGCAGTATAGCCGTTTAATTGGGGAACACAGGTTCTCTAGTTCTGCTGACAGGTGGAATTCTCAAGGGATGTATATATATATATATATATATATATATATATATATATATATACACACACACAGCACACAAACAGAAAATATGACAAAAAAAGTCAAGCCTGTCACGGTAAGTATAAGGCTAGGATTCCACTTAGTTTTTTCCACAGAAAAAAAAACGCCAGAAAAAAACGCAAGTGCAACTTCCTGCATCTGAGGTTTTTGTATTTGAGTGGAAATTGCATTTTTGGCCCCTTTGGCGTTTTTTATTTTCAAAATTTGTTGGATATCAGATTTTTTTTTTTTATACGAAATTTTAATTTTTAATAATAAAGTGTGTGTGCGTGTCATCATTTTTTTAAATTTTTTTTTTTTTTTTTTTTTTTTTTTAGGTAGTACTACTTCTCCCAGCATGGAACAGACTGTTCCCTGATGGGAGTAGTAGTACCTGTACTAATAGACATATCGCCCCGGGTGTCACACCATAAAATAGCAGAGATGCGGAGCGGCTCTACACGGCTCTCACATCTCTGCACTGTACTCTGGCCAGTGATGTGAATAGAACACCACTCATTCATATTTTCCGCCCAGAGTGGGGATTGGCCGGATGGTTGCAGCAAATCACAGCTCTCAGAGGGAAATATGAATGTGTGATGTTCTATTGATATCACTGGCCGGAGTACAGAGCAGAGATGCAGAGCGCAGGAGAAAGCCACTTCGCATCTCTGCAATAGATAGGACGATCACAGCGGGTGTCAGGAGTGACATCTGCTGTGATGTTTCCTTAACTGCAGGTACTATTGTTCCCAACATGGAGCACACTCTGCTCCATGCTGGGAGCTGTAGTACCTGCATTAATAGACAGATCGCAGCGGATGTAACTTCTGACATCTGTAGCAATCTGTCTATTAATGCAGGTACTACAGCTCCCAGCATGGAGCAGAGTGTGCTACATGTTGGGAACATTAGTACCTGCAGTTAAGGAAACATCACAGCAGATGTCACTCCTTACACCCGCTGTGATCCTCCTGTATAATGTATAGATGCGGCCAGCCACTCTTCTATGGTCCCCTGCACTGACATATATATATATATGTAGACACCTATTCATATTTCTAACAGTTGTGATTGGCTGGAACCATCTGGCCAATCACAGCTCTCTGCGGGAAACATGATAAGGTGTATATAAAAGGCAGTGCAGAGGACCATAGAAGAGCGTCCGGCCGCATCTATAAATTATACAGAAGGATCGCAACGGAACTCTGGGCAATCTGTCAATTAGTACAGGTATTACTCCCATGACGGAACAGTGTGTTTCATGCTGGGAGTAGTAGTACTACCTAAAAAATGTAAAAAATGAATGAAAAGTGAAAATTACACAATACTACATTTTTAGGCCCCTGCCCACATACATAAACTGATCCCTGTTTAAAAATAAAAATGGTTATAAAAAAGATAAATTTCGTTAAATACAATTTTTTCCATCACTACTGTATCTTATTTTCCCGATTTCAGGAGGAAAAAAAAAAAAAGCCATAGGCTCAACATACTGCGATTTTGCTAAACCTCCAAGGAGCTGAAAGAGTGAAAAAACGCCAAACTGAAAAACACAAAGTGGAAAAAGAATTTTGCGTTTTTTCATTGATTTACAACATCTGGCCGCAGCGTTTTTTGGCAGAAAAACGCCATGCAACAGAATTGGCGTTTTTCCCCAAAAAAAATTAAGTGGAATTCCAGCCTTACACCAATATTATAAACCAACTACCGTATATGCTAGAGTATAAGACGACTGGGCGTATAAGACGACCCCCAACTTTTACAGTTAAAAAATATAGAGTTTGGGATATACTCGCTGTATAAGACTACCCCTTCTACTGCGATGTACAGAACCTTGTAGTTCCCCCCACATTAGGTAGGCAGCATGTTCCCCCCCCACATTAGGTTGCAGTTCCCCATATTAGTAGGCAGCTCCCCCACATTAGGTCAGCAGTTCCCCCACAATAGTAAGCAGCTCCCCCCACATTAGGTTGCAGTTCCCCATATTAGTAGGCAGCTCCCCCACATTAGGTCAGCAGTTCCCCCACATTGGTAAGCAGCTCCCCCCACATTAGGTCAGCAGTTCCTCCACATTAGGTCAGCAGTTCCCCCACAATAGGTCGGGAATCGGGAGTTACCCCACATTAGGTCGGGAGCTACCCCACATTAGTAGGCAGCTTCCCCCCCCCAGACATACAGCCTCCAGCCATATACAATGTATGGCTGGAGGCTGTATGTCTGTACTGCCCCCACAGTGTTCCGATTACCGCTCCTCCGGCCCGGGGTCACCATCTACTGCTATGGACCATAGCAGCAGTCCCGGGCCTGTAGGAACAGTGACCGGATCACTGAAGAAGATGACAGCCTTTGCCGGTCCGGGCATGCTGGTAGTTGTTGTTACACAACAGCTTGAGGCACCCTGGTTTTTAGTATCACGGGAGCAGATAATCATAGCTTTTCCTATGCCTGACATCCCTGTGTCCCGAAAGATCTTTTCGGGACATAGGGATGTCTGCCGGTCACTCACCATTCCCCGACCGGCACGCATCCTCCTCCGCCTCTATGGTTGTACGCACGGGACGCACGCCGGCCGGGGCCTGGTGAGTGACCGGCGGCGCGTCATCTTCAGTGATCCGGTCACCGCTCCTACAGGCCCGGGACTGCTGCTATGGTCCATAGCAGTAGATGGTGACCCCGGGCCGGAGGAGCAGTAATCAGAACACTGTGGGGGCAGTACAGACATACAGCATCCAGCCATACATTGTAGGCGTGCGTCCTCCTGCGTCTCTATGGGTATGGTTGCAGGAGGACGTCACTGACGTCCTGTGCGTACAACCATAGAGGCGCAGAAGCGGAGGAGGACCGCAGGAGGGCGCGCGCCAGTCAGGGAATGGTGAGTGACCGGCAGACATCCCTATGTCCCGAAAAGATCTTTCGGGACACAGGGATGTCCGGCATAGGAAAAGCTATGATTATCTGCTCCAGTGATACTAAAAACCAGGGTGCCTCAAGCTGTTGTGTAACCACAACTACCAGCATGCCCGGACCGGCAAAGGCTGTCCGGGCATGCTGGGAGTTTTAGTTTCACAACAGCTGGAGACACCATGGTTTTTAGTATCAGTAATTAGTTTTTATCTGCTCTGGCCGGCCCCCGCACATGGGAGCCGGCCCGGGCAGATAGTCATAAGTTTTCCTATCCCGGACCCCAATACCCGGCGTATAAGACGACCCCCGACTTTTCCCGAAAAAAAGTCGGGGTTAAAAAGTAGTCTTATACGCCGAAATATACGGCTGCTGGAGATGTATCAAAACCTGTGCAGAGAAAAACTTGCTCAGTTGCTCATAGCAACCAGATTGCTTTTATTTTTCACAGGCCTTAAAATAAACAAAAAAAGATCCCTCACTGTTCGTATATGGGGTATAAAGTTACCCTTTTGGTCTTTATCAAGTGAATGGGCTACAATAAGTATATGTCAAGAGCATTCCCGTTGAAAAAGCCGAACATGTTCATTCTGTGGGTGGAATTCAGATCCGCTTTGTGTACAGTGCAGCCAAATCCCACTGAAAACAATAGGAAGTTGCTGCAAGCAGATTACTCTCAGAATTTACTGTTGCAAATTCTGAGCAAAATTTATACTATTTAATATAAAGCAGCGTGGTCTGCAGTTATGTGTTAGCCCCTTAGGGTGCAGCCACATGTAGTCAATCTTCAGCCGTGCACTCTTCTACAGGCAGGCAAACAGAGCTACCCCCATCAGCCCCATGTGTACTCTATAAGGGTCTTTTTGATGCGCAGGATTTTCTGCTGCAGATTTCAATATACCGTATTTATCGGGGTATACCACGCACCGGCCTATAACACGCACCCTCATTTTACCAAGGATATTTGGGTAAAAAAAGATTTTTACCCAAATATCCATGGTAAAATGAGGGTGCGTGTGTGCGCGTGTATACCCCGATATACCCCCAGGAAAGGCAGGGGGAGAGAGGCCGTCGCTGCCCGCTTCTCTCCCCCTGCCTTTCGAGGGGTCTAGAGCGCTGCTGCCGGCCCTTCTCTCCCGCTGGCTATCGGCGCTGCTGCCCGTTCTACCCCCCTGATTATCGGTGGCGGCGCCGATAGCCAGGGGAAGAGAAGCGGCGCCGACAGCCAGGGGAAGAGAAGGGGCAGCGGCACCCATTGCTGGCGCCGCTGCCCCGTTGCCTCCCCCGGTGGCATAATTACCTGGGTCGGGTCCGCGCTGCTGCAGGCCTCCGGCGTGCGTCCCCTGCGTCGTTGCTATGCGCTGCACGGCGCATGACGTTAGTGCGCAGCGCCGTGCATAGCAACCACGCAGGGGACGCACGCCGGAGGCCTGCAGCAGCGGGACCCGACCCCGGCAACAGGTAATTATGCCACCGGGGATGGGGGAGGCAACGGGGCAGCGGCACCGGCAATGGGTGCCGCTGCCCCTTCTCTCCCCCTGGCTGTCGGCGCCGCTTCTCTCCCCCTGGCTATCGGTGCCAGCAGTGGGGCGCCGGCACCGATAGTTAGGGGGACAGAATGGGCAGCGGCGCAGATAGCTAGGGGGAGAGAAGGGCCGGCAGCAGGGCTCTAGACCCCAGGAAAGGCAGGGGGAGAGAAGCGGCCTAAAAAGTGCGTGTTATACGCCGATAAATACGGTAAACTGAATGACTGAACACACCTTGAAATCCTGTGCATCAAATCTGTGCAGAATACTGTACGTGTGAATAGACCCTTAAAGAAACTGAAAAGGGGGCCACTAACCTGAATACACAGGCTTAGTGTGGGTGACCTTCATTCTAACAATGCGCTTCTTACCTAAAGCCATCTGGCTGTTGTGATATCCAGCAAAATGTATACATGCCAATTCTGGGAAACCAGCAATAGGGCATTCCCAATTAGCTTTTAAGAATACTTAAGTCTACAGGCCGTTCTGCCCGCCCCTTTATTAATATTCACTGCTAATGCAGCACTAGCGATGAGGCAGCTCCTGGGCAGGTAGAACGGAGAAGAAATAAAGATGTCAGTATTGCTAACTTTAATTTCTCCATATACAGGGCTGTATGAGGCAGACTGTACAAGATGAACAATGGCAGCAAGTGTTGTAGATGCTTTTTGCACCTCTCCACATGATTGACAGCCTGAATCCCCACTCTGCTCCCTAGGCAGACAGAGCAGAGCAATAAAGCAGACTGTCAATCATGCGGAGCGGGCAAGATTACAGGACGAGTACAGCTTCCCGCCCAGGGGACTACTTACAGGGCAGCAGGGGAGACTTTATATCCTCATCATCCCTGCGGACAGGAATGTCTCCTGGGGATTTTAAGGATGAAGATTTTACCATATATAAGGCGATGCTATGTGTTTTATATATGGTAAAATATCTGATGCTTGATTCCCTTTAAGGCCAGCTAAAATATGTCTAAGATCTCCATCTGACATAACTTTATGGTATTAATGACATATACAGGCTCTTATGCATGCGGTGTTCCCCTGTATGTTACGGGGGAGGCAGCATATAGATCTTTATATAAATGGAGGCCTAGAAACACTTTCCTGATGTATATGAAGGGAGGCCTAAAATTAGGGATCGACCGATATCGTTTTTTTTAGGGCCGATACCAATAATCGGTGTAGGTTAGGGCCGATAGCTTATACCGATATTCCGGTATAAGTTATCAGCTATTTATCCCCCCGCGACACATCATCGATTTAAAGCGGGCGCTTTAAATCAATGCACTGCAGTGGCTTTTGCGGTGCCATAGACCGCCGCCGCCCCCGCTTCTCTCCCCCTGCCTGTCCGGGGGTCCTGAGACCTTTCACCCCGACCCGCCGCACCGCACCGCCCCGGCCCCGGCCCCATTGCCTCCCCCGGTTTTATAATTACCTGTTTCCGGGGTCCACTCTACATCTGGCTCCTCCTGAACTGTCACTGTGCGCACTGACGGTGACGTCACGCACAGCGTAACGCAGGAGGCAGCAGGAGCAAGAAGAAGCGTGGGCCCCAGGAACAGGTAATTATAAAACCGGGGATGGGGGAGGCAATGGGGCCGGGGCGGTGTGACGCGGCAGGGCATTATCGGTTTATCGGCAAGGCAATTGCCGATACCGATAATACCCAAAATCATGATTATCGGCCATACCGATAATCGGTCAATCCCTACTAGAAATACTTTCCTGATGTATATAAAGGGAGGCCTAGTGAGGATTTCGTGGTGCATATAAGGGAAGGCCTAGAGATGTTTTCTTGATGCATATAGGAGGATGTTTTATTGTACAGAGGAGGAAATAGATGCTTTTCTGGTGCATATAAAGGGAGGGTACAGATCTTTTTATAGTTTACTTAAGGGGGGGGGGGCAGAGATGATTTCAGAGCATATAAAAAATGTGTGTGGTTGGGGGGGGGGGCGTTCGGCACTACAGGTGCTTTTCTGTAGTATTGGCTAAATGTACAAGGAAAGCTGTTTGAACACAGCCTAACAGATCCTCGTCACGTTGGCTTATAGACATGTGGGACCATCCTGTATAAAAATAAAGTACAGATGTTATAGAAGCCTCCCCATGTTCAGACATCAGAAAAAGCCATTGTGGATCTGTGGTAGAAACCTGAGGAATACACTCACATCTCTGCCATGGGTTCACTGCTATAAATCTGCTCGTACACCAGCCCCAGTCAATGGTGCTCATTCACCTAATGCAGAATCTGGGTAAGAAGTGTTTTAGGCACTTTATTTATCCAAAGCGAATTAGTATAAACTACAGTATGGATTCCCACTGGATACAACTGCATACAAAGTCCAACCACATGTCAAGGCTGTCAGTCTTCTACTGCACTGACTGGCCCTTGTAATCACATCTGTGCCTATGCTAAGGCCTGGGCCATGTGCTGCTCATGGCTGATCAGTAGGTATCAGGCAGTGCCCACTCATGTAGGCAGACGGCCTCCCCTTAAGTCAGTGTTTTCCCACCGGGGTGTCTCCAGCTGTTGCAAAACTACAATTCCCAGTATGCCCGGACAGCCTTTGGCTGTCCGGGCATGCTGGGAGTTGTAGTTTTGCAACAGCTGGAGGCACCACGGTGGGAAAACACTGCCCTAGTACATAGAACCCTTATTGGTGCACACACAGCATAGGCCATCTGTCTTATAGGACACTTGTGTTAAAAAAAAATAATTTGAGGTCATCAGAAAATAAAAGGTACTGAGCCAAGAAGCCTCTATTATATGGAGAGTGAGCCAAGACACTGTCACAGCCCAGACATACAAGAAGGGTGAGGCTGCAGGATAACATGTATCCTCATGAAGATCGCACATAGGTGGGGCCAGGAAGTCAGAGATCCCGCCGGGAATGGCTGCTGTACAGGAGACGACCGGGAAGCGGACACAGGCCCGGCAAGCATAATTGCTCCTCCACCGATCAACATACATGGAGGATGTAAATGTCACCCCTTAGCCACGAGTGGTCTCGCCTTCAAAGCGCTTAGCCTACACAGTGCGGCCTGTACCAAACAGTGCAAAGGGGGGGGGGGGGCATCTGGAGATGCCGGGAATGCAGTTCCTATGGGTCTTGAGCCCACTTCATGTGACTCATCCTCCCGCGCCTCTCCGGGTGTACACGCCTCACCGAGCCTCCAGCCGCCATGTCCCGCCACACTTACCTTTTGTTCGTCAGTAGAGTTTTCCTCCTGAGCTCTGGTCTCCTGGTTATCCGCGGACATGTCGGTGGAGATACGGCGGCCTCACAGCACCGTCCGACACTAGGCAGCCTCCTGGCTCCTCCTACTCCAAGATGGCCGCTACGCTAAATGCGTCACTCTCGCGTGTCAGCGACGTCAAGAACGAGCAGGGAATCCTCTTCAAGCGTACTGCGTGCTCCAGCACGTGATGTCGTCTACAGCAAAGCATCCTGGGAAGTGTAGTTTCTTCTATCCCAGGATGAAGTAGAGTCGTAAAGGAACAACTGTTTATGAGAACAATAGATTCCACATAACCTACATGAATAAGGATAGATTTACATCCAATGTCAGTGGTCTCCAAACTGTGGACCACATGTTGAAAAACTACAACTCCCAGCATGCCCGGTAGTTGTAGTTAGGCAACAAATATGTAATCCCATTATTACTAATGTCTACAGTTCAGTGAACACACATTTTCTATATGAACAAGAATCAGTGGTTAGGTATTTATCGATAGTAACTATTTGAAATTGTTGCATCTTATGTGGCACACAAGACCCTACCACCCTTAGGAAAATACCCTAAGCACAATTTTTTTCTTTTCATTCTTACACGTTAAGTAAAGGGTTAATCAAGTAATAAAAAAAATTGCCGACATATAGGCCATGACATGGAAGACACGGGCAGACATTCTGCACATTTGAATGTTCCAGCAGGCGCTAGGAACACTTGGAAATGTGCTGTATCGTAGACGGTGATGCCTTTCCGACCGGAATCCGCAGAAAGAAGACATGTCTATTTATTCTGTGGATGCTGGAATCGAGATTGTTTCTTCTGTGGAAATTCCATCATGTTTACAGTGCAGCAGAATCCCATTGAAATCAACGGGACTCCTGCGAAATTGAAAATGGCGCATAGGTCCAGTACAGAGTCACTATCTGACTCAGTTTGGCCATGGAAATCAATGTGGTCCACTGCATCCCTCTATAGGTGGGATGATGACAGATCCGACTAAAGGGAGCACTAACGTAGTGTGAACCTACCCTGAGCCAGAGGCATAACTGGTATCTTTTGGGCCCTGATGCAAAATCTGCAACAGGGCCCCATGTGCCAATTATAAAATTGGTCTCCTATGGGGCAGATGTGCCTTTGGGCCCCCTTAGGCACCAGGGTCCCATTGCGACTGCTACCCCTGCACCACATACAACTACACCCGTGCCCTGAGCCCTTGAACCGATGGGGAAGATTTATTAAAAGCTGTTTGGAGGAAAAGTGGAGCAGTTGTCCATAGCAAGCAATCAGATTGCTCTTTTGTTGTTAAAAAGGTTTATGTTTGTGTGTATGTTCTAGCATCACTTCCAAATGGCTGGAAATATTTAGATGAAACTTGGTGCACATGTTACTTATATGTACACTAATAATATATAGGATAGTTAAATAAGCCTTACTCATCCCTATTTGCGAGGGTTGGATTTTTTTTGTCTGAAGTCCCATGCAAGCCTATTACTCCACAAGCTCCGCTCTGCATCTCCTGTTCAGTGTGTTGGTCCAGATTGCAAGCCACACTCCTCCCACAATCCACTTATTTTTGGCCCTTTCTGGGTTCCACTCAAGGCCAAAAACACAATTTTTGCCTGATGGGGGGCAATCACTGACCTTTCAGGGTCATTGTAGATTCCTAATTGTTTCTTTCTTAGGGTATGTTCACACTACGGATAATGAACGGAATCTCTGCCCGCAGAATTCCGCGAGCGGAGATTCCATTCTGGCGGCCGGCGCCGCAATACTTTGGCGGTAGGACTGCGCGGCACTGTGCCGTCACCATTGACGGCTATGCAGTGTTTGCGGACTTCCGCACAAAGAATATACATGCTGAAATTCCGCAGTGTGAAGGGTCTCGCGGAAGACCCATTCACACTGATGTTTATGTTCACAGCACATAATTCCATTCGCGGCATTCCACTCATGGAATTCCACAGAAATTACGTAGTGTGAACATACCCTTAGTTAAAGGAGAAGCAATGTCACAGTTTTAGCTGATCACACGGCAGGACACCTTTCATCCCTTCCATAATCTGTGTCTGTACCATAGTGCCCTCCAGTGGGTTCAGGCGCTGACATAATAATGACCCATTATTTCTACCGGGTCTCATTTTTTATCTAATTTTGGAGCCAAATACTTGTCATTGGGGCATATTTCTTACAAATTAATTGACTTGTTTGATTGAAATTCCAAGGGAAAAAAATTAAATAAAATGCACATACAGTTCTGTATGGTTCCCATTGACTCCCATGTAAAAAAAAATAAAAATGTATAGGTTTCAATACGGTTTTTCACCCGGACCATAAAAAGTGGTAGGCTACGGTTTTGGGTAAAGGAAAAGAAACTGACAAAACCATTCAGGCTGCAAAACGGACACAACCTGATGCATCTTTTGGCATATGGTTTTCAATACAGTTCCATACAGTTTTCAAATTGAAAACGTATATGGGAAATTTATGGCAAAAAGTGGTGTGAATGCAGCCTGTTGCTGATTCCAATGCAGATTTTCTTTATTAGATCCATTGCACTGTTTCTGAGTTATGGATAACTCCTAATATGTAAGTTATCTTGGTGCATTGGGGGGGGGTTGCGGTTCCCCAGCCCCCTTGGTGCACTGTTCTGCCCACACCAGTCCTGTGATTCAACCCCCTTCACAAATATCATACTCTTAGGCGACCAATGCCATGGGTCATTGCCTAGCCTAGGACATGTTGACCACATCCGGAGCAGGAAGAAGACGGCGGCGAAGGAACGAAACAAGATACTGGGACATTGGGGGACTGGAGGCAGGCAAGTCATCTTGAGTGTTTTATTTTCTTGCATCCCAGTCATTGTGGAAAATTTCCTCCATGAGACCACTTCTTTAAATTACTCACATCTTTGGCAGGGTCCAGGGATACACTCGGGGAGCTTTATCAAAACCTTTGCTGAGAAAAAGTTGACCAGTTGTCCATAGCAACCAATCAGATCGCTTTTTTTTACTTTTTCAGAGGCCTTTTAAAAAAAAAAAAAAAAAAAAAAAGAAGTGAAAGAAGCAATCGGATTGGTTGCTATGGGCAACTGGTCAACTTTTCCTCTGCACGGGTTTTGATAAATCTCTGAGTCCTTAATGTAGGCTCACAGTGAGAAGTCACAGGGTGTTATATCTGGAAATTGTGGAAATTGTGGCGGCCAAGTCTAGGTGAACTTTGCATTTGTTCATTGCAAAGAACAAATTTACTTTGGATGAGGACCTCATGTCTTCTATAAGGCTAGGTTTACACTGCGGAATCTTCAGGCAGAAAAGTTCCGTCCGGAGATTCCAAGTGCGGCCAGCGCCAGGACCGTGTGGACACGGCAGTCTCCAATAGCAACACTATTCTTCAGGCGGAAATATCCAAACGGATTTTCCGTTCACAAATTCCGAAGTGTGAATTTGTCAACGGAAACCCATTCACCATACAGTACATTTTAGCAAGCAGAATTTCTGCCTGCAATTTCAAAACGGAATTGCAGGCGGAAATTCCGTAGTGTGAACCTAGCCTAAGGGCACAGTTTTTCTGAGCCTTAAAAGGGGTACTCCGGTGAAAAACATTTTTTTTTTTAATGAACTGGTGTCAGAAAGTGAAACAGATTTGTAAATGACTTCTATTAAAAAATCTTTACCCTTCCAGTACATTTTATCAGCTGTATGCTAGAGGAAATTCTTTTCTTTTTGAATTTCTTTTTTATCTTGTCCACAGTGCTCTCTGCTGACACTCAGCATAGGTTTGCTATGGGGATTTTCTCCTGCTCAAGACAGTTCCTGATATGGGCATCAGGTGTCAGCAGAGAGCACTGTGGAAAAGACAAAAAAAAAGAAATTCAAAAAGAAAAAGATTTACAAATCTGTTTAACTTTCTGGCACCAGTTGATTTAAAAAAAATAAAAAAAAGTTTTCCACCGGAGTACCCATTTAAATTCTAGCATCATGGCTATTGATCTTCCCACTGAGGTGAAGGTTGCCTCATTGCTGAACACTAGCCTGTCAAGTGAATTCATCCTCTTGCATTCTTCCTTGCAAGTCAATGCAAACATCACAGGATTTGGGTTTGCCATCTTGTTTTAGATGTAAACTATATGACTTAGGCCAGGTTCACACTACGGAATCTCTGGGCAGAATTTCTGCTGGAGATTAAGCCAGCAGCACTAAGATCGCACGGACTGCATTGCTGTCCCCATAGACGGCAATGCATTTCTGGGTGGATCTTTTGGGAGATCTGCTCAAAAAATGCATTGCCATCTTTGGGGACAGCAGTGCAGTCCATGCGGTCTTAGTGCCCACCAGCCAAATCCCTGGCAGAAATTCTGCCCAGAGATTCCGTAGTGTAAACCTAGCCTTACAATGCAGATATTCCTTACCGTGGTTTGTGGCAACTGTAGTTCCACACTAGTCAGCCCGATTGTCTCTCAAGGACTATGCCACCCAAACTTCTTCCATATAAAGTGGTTTATATTGCTTCACCCAAAGCAAATTTACATTTTTATGGGGAGCACGTTTACCAAACTAACTGTGAAATTGTTACAGTAACGTCACAACAGACCCAGATATTGCAAATTACAAACACGCAAAAAGCTTTTTCTTGCCTCAATATAGTCATCCTATATATTTCACAGTTTTTTTTTTCCATGTACAGCAGCCAGGGTAGAGTCACTAGGGCTTTAACAACATCCTAAAAAAATTGTTGTAGTCGAAAGGCAGGAGATGATTCAAAAAGGAAAATTAATCCTATTTCTCTTCTGTATCTACTGCAGAAAATACATAAAAATCTGCAACCCATAATGGGGGCAATTTATCAATGACTGATACCAGAAAACAAAAACTGCATGTGTGAATACAGCTGGATTCTCTAGGAACTGCAGCTGTTTGGTTACATCCATCCAGTACACCAGTATTTCCCAACCAGGGTGCCTCCAGCTGTTGCAAAACTACAACTCCCAGCATGCCCGGCCAGCCTTTGGCTGTCCGAGCATGCTGGGAGTTGTAGTTTTGCAATAGCTGGAGGCACCCTGGTTGGGAAACATAGCAGTACACAGTTGCACAAGCACACAAGGCTAGTTAAAACAGACTATGAAGGCATTCATCTACTGGGTGTGACAAAGTGCTCAAATGTCATCCTGAGTATGGTTCATATTGTTGATGTTGTAAATAATCTGGTTTGTGTACTGCAGGTTGTGGGATGCTACAAAAGAACTGGAAAATGTATTTAGGACAGATTGTCCCAACCATTTGTGATCCACATGTAATATAGTTTAACCGAATGTGGCTCCTGATGATTACAAAAGGAGAAAAAAAAAATCTAAGCTGCTTATATTTGCTAACTCTGGTAGTTAGGTTATGTCTGCCCCTTTGACAAATCTTGAGTCTCCTATGGCAAACCACACAGCAGGGGGATCTTAAAGGGGTTATCCAGGAAAAAACGTTTTTATATATATCAACTGGCTCCAGAAAGTTAAACAGATTTGTAAATGACTTCTATTAAAAAAGCTTAATCCTTTCAGTACTTATGAGCTTCTGAAGTTAAGGTTGTTCTTTTCTGTCTAAGTGCTCTCTGATGACACAAGTCTCGGGAACCACCCAGTTTAGAAGAGGTTTGTTATGGGGATTTGCCTCTAAACTGGGTGGTTCCTGAGACACATGACATCAGAGAGCACTTAGACAGAAAAGAACAACCTTAACTTCAGAAGCTCATAAGTACTGAAAGGATTAAGATTTTTTAATAGAAGTAATTTACAAATCTGTTTAACTTTCTGGAGCCAGTTGAGATATATTATATATATATATATATATATATATATATATATATATATATATATATATATAAAAATGTTTTTCCTGGAATACCCCTTTAAGCCACATGTGGCACTCAAGCACCTAGTTGTGAACCACTACTTTAGGGCATATTCACACAGTACAGATTTGATAAAAAGCAGCTTTCAATTAAGATCCATTCCTTTTATTTAGCATAAAATAATTCTTTTAGGGTAGGGTCACAAAACTGATCCGCAGCGTATTTTAGGCTGCGGATCCGCCAATGACCTGACCCCATAGTGTGCCTCCTGCTGTGCCTGTCTGCACGTAGCGGCAATCCACCGCTATGACCTGTGAGTCGCCACACGCACAGTGGGGTATATTTATCAAAGGATTTAGACTGTTTTTTCCTGTCTAAATTTGTCGCACAGAAAGTCACAGTCTAAATATGTGCGACTTTTCTGCGACTTTTGCTTTAGAGGATTTTTAAAACATGATGCATTCTAGTCCATTTTAGACGGAAAAATGCATTGGTGCTGAATTTATCAAAAGCGACTTTTCAGCGACAAGTCGCATCGGCTAAAAGTACACCGAAATGTCAGACCATGCTGGAGCAGGTTTAAATATAGTCTAAAGCATAGATCACAAAGTCTGTGCACAGAATTTATCAAGAGCCGTGCGCCTTTTGATAAATTAGGGGCACAATAGACCGGCCTAACCCTCTGTAGTTTGGTCTATATTGATGCGGGACACAGACAGCGTTGATAAATCTCCCCCAGTGTATAAAATATGCTGCGGATCAGTTACGTGAGACCCTACCCTTAGGGTACGTTCAGACGGGCGCATTTCTTTTCAAGCTCGCAGCAAATTTCCCGCTAAGAATTTGAAAAGGGGCGGGGTCTACGTGCGCTACAAGCAGCAGATTTTTGCCAGCGTAATCTCCACTGTTAAAAATCCTCTGCAGACCCTATTGACTTCGATGGGGTCTGTGGTCAATTTTCAACAGCAGAGATTCCGCTGGCATAAGTCTGCTGCTGGTAGCGCAAAAAAATAAATAAATAAAACAACTCACCAGATCCACAACTGTGGATTTCACCACTTCAACGCCACAGCGGATCCTCTGTGAGTACATCTTCAGGGTACATTCACAAGGGCGGATGTTCTGCAGCAGATTTTGTTGACTTCAAATGGGATCTGCTGCACGGTTTACTGCAGTGGAAAATCTGCCCATGTGACCATACCCTCAAACTGCACTGTGTCAATTTGCGTTAGCCATGTGTAAGTACCCTAAATAATGCCAAACCTATAATTCCTCTGGAATCTCCATGTCCAGTCCACAAAGTCTGCACATAAGACCACACAAGTGTCGTCACACGTGCTGTATGTTCCTGCGTATTTTCTGCTTTCTTATTTCTTAGGGTAAGTTTGCACTTGACAGATTTGCAGCAGAGTTTTCTGAATGGGGTTGCTTCTGCAACAGGTTTAGGGGTTTCTCCTGACCAAATTCTGATGAATAATACAAAGACATTTCTGCAGTAAATTGACCACGTGAGCCATTCCTCAAGAACAACTTTAAAGGATGTAAATACAACTTGCATTGGGTGCAACCCTAGAAGAACTTTTTATTGCACTGAACAGACTAATAATTCTTTTAGGGCAGCAATGTCCCCTGTGCTAACTGGTTTGAATTTAATGTAGCCTTCTGGCATCACCAGTAAAATGTATCTATACAATAAATCAACACCAAAGTATCGATTTATATATATTTTAGAATTCAATATTACTGTCAAAAATACATTGTATGATTTACATAGGTTTTGTGCTACATTAGAACACAGACAAAACAAATCACTGTAGTAAATGAAACATTAAATATTAAATAAACAAAATAAAACAAAAAGGTGTAAACACTAAACTAACATGGAGAATCGCTAATGCAGCACGCACCTAATCAAAGTGGTATTACATAGTAGAAAAATGGATTAGGACTCTATTCTTTTCCAGTCTACACAAAATGACACAGAATGCACTGAATAAAATCTCGGGAGCTGGTCCATTCTTGGGTCACGTCTATTTAGACCAGAGTCAGGGATGTCAAGCCAATTTTATTTTTTGTCAAAGATTTTCTTTACTGTGGTTAGCTCAGCATCTGGATGAAAACTGTGGGTTTGTTGGAGTTTCTATGTAAGATTTCAGTTCATATGCTGCCCCACTGTCAACTTCCATGGACTTCCGAGAGAAAAGAAGTCTAACATCTTTGTGGAGGTAGATCTTTCCAGACTTTGAACTTTGGAACCTGGAAAGAAATTAACAGTTTTAAGAATTAAAGTGCCCAGATGTAGAACATTTATAGAGTTGTGCCTCTGTATTTGTCCCCTGAATATAACATTTATGGTGTTATTAATGCTAGGAATTCCATTTGCAAAGTACAACATTTGCTAATATAAACAGTAATGGCCATAAATGTTGGCACCCCTGAAATTTTTCAAGAAAATGAAGTATTTCTCACAGAAAAAGATTGCAGTAACATGTTTTGCTATACACACGTTTATTCCCTTTCTGTGTATTGGAACTAAACCAAAAAACGGAGGAAAAAAGCAAATTGGAAATAATGTCACACTAAACTCCAGAAATGGTCTGGACAAAATTATTGGCACTCTCTCAAAATTGTGGAAAAATAAGATTAAAAGGAGCATCACATGCTGGAAACAACCTCACATGGGGCAAGTAACTGGCTTGGACAATATAAAAATAACATCTGAAAGCAGGTAAAAAAGGAGAAAAGTGCACTTAGTCTTTGCATTGTGTGTCTGTGTGTGTGCCACACCAAACATGGACAACAAAAAAAAAGGAAAAAAAAGAGAACTGTCTGAGGACTTGAGAAGCAACTTGTGGAAAAAATATCAACAATCTTAAGGTTACAAGTCCATCTCCAGAGATCTAGATTTGCCTTTGTCCACAGTGCGCAACATTATCAAGAAGTTTGCAACCCATGGCACTATAGCTAATCTCCCTGGGCGTGGACAGAAGAGAAAAATGTATGAAAGGTGTCAACGCAGGATAGTCCGGATGGTGGATAAGCAGCCCCAAACAAGTTCCAAAGATATTCAAGCTGTCCTGCAGGCTCAGGGAGCATCAGTGTCAGCGTGAACTATCCGTCAACATTTAAATAAAATGAAACGCTATGGCAGGAGACACAGGAGGACCCCACTGTTGACACAGACATAAAAAAGAAAGACTACATTTTGCCAAAATGAACTTGAGTAAGCCAAAATCCTTCTGGGAAAACATCTTGTAGACAGATGAGACCTTTTTGGTAAAGCTCATCATTCTACTGTTTACTGAAAACGGAATGAGGCCTAAAAAGAAAAGAACACAGTACCTACAGTGAAATATGGGGGAGGTTCAATGATGTTTTGGGGTTGTTCTGCTTCCTTGAATGTGTGAAAGGCATCATGAAATCTGAGGATTACCAACGGATTTTGGGTTGCACTGTACAGCCCAGTGTCAGAAAGCTAGGTTTGCGTCCGAGATCTTGGTCTTCCAGCAGGACAATGACCCCAAACATACGTTAAAAAAACACCCAGAAATGGATGGTAGCAAAGCGCTTGGGAGTTCTGAAGTGGCCAGCAATGAGTCCAGATCTAAATCCCATTGAACACCCGTGGAGAGATCTTAAAATTGCTGTTGGGAAAAGGTACTCTTCCAATAAGAGAGACCTGGAGCAGTTTGCAAAGGAAGAGTGGTCCCAACATTCCGGCTGAGAGGTGAAAGAAGCTTATTGATGGTTATAGGAAGTGACTGATTTCAGTTCTTTTTTTCCAAAGGGTGCACAACCAAATATTAAGTTAAGGGTGCCAAATATTAAGTTAAGGGTGCCAATAATTTTGTCCAGCCCATTTTTGGAGTTTGTGACATTATGTCCAATTTGCATTTTTTCCCTCCCTTTTTTGGTTTAGTTCTAATACACACAAAGGGAATAAACATGTGTATAGCAAAACATGTGTTACTGCAATCCTTTTCTGTGAGAAATACTTCATTTTCAAGAAAAATTTCAGGAGGGGGCCAACATTTATGGCCAGGACTGTATAATATGTAAATTGTTTGTGATCATAGGGACTATTCAGATTTTATTGTATAGATCATAATTGCTCTATTTTATTATATTTTACTACTAATGAGTAGTTACGGATTTGATTACATCATATGACAATCGGATGTCAATGTTTGTGGTGTGAACCAGTGATTAAAGGAGTAGTCCAGTGGTGACTCAGTGGTGAGCAACTTATCCCCTATCCTAAGGATAGGGGATAAGTTGCAGATCGCGGGGGGTCCGACCCCTGGGGCCCCCTGTGATCTCCTGTACGGAGCCCCAACAGCCCGCGGGAAGGGGGCGTGTCGACCTCCGCACGAGGCGGCGGCCGACACGCCCCCTCAATACAACTCTATGGCAAAGCTGAAGCGCTGCCTTCGGCAATCTCCGGCTCTGCCATTGAGATGTATTGAGGGGGCGTGTCGGCCGCCGCCTCGTGCGGGGGTCGACACCCGCTATCTCGGCGGAGAGCCGGGGCCCCGTACAGAGAGATCGCACGGGGCCCCAGCGGTCGGACCCCCCGCGATCTCAAACTTATCCCCTATCCTTAGGATAGGGGATAAGTTTTTCACCACTGGACTACCCCTTTAAGTATTTACTGTTATATACTCACTCTTTGTAAACCACAGTTCTACTAGGCCTGATGAAGAGAATTCATTTTTAAATTTGAAAGCTGTAGCCTTTTGCTCAATACATATTTTTTATTAACTCCATCTTATTTTAGAGATCTATCAACATGAGAGGAAGCACCTTGTACTGGTCGGTTTTCCCAACACACAGGGAATTTGATTTACCTTGTCCACTGGACTCAGCGGACCAGGGTTGACAAGACAGCTGATCTTGACTTGGGATTCTACATGTCTCACGAGATGTTGCACTCTTAGTGGAACACGATCCGGTAAGAGGCTGTGTTAACACATCTGTCCCATTATCATACATTCTTCACGAGGGCGCACCTTAATTTCTTCTTTTTTCTAGGATGCTGCTGCTCTAGTTAGTAACACTGTATAAGTCATGCTCCTTAACCCCTTAAGGACTCAACCCATTTGGGCCTTAAGGACTCAGAAAATTTTATTTTAGTTTCCTCCTCCTTGCCTTTTAAAAATCATAACTTTTTTTATATTTTCATCCACAGACTAGTATGAGGGCTTGTTTTTTGCATGACCAGTTGTCCTTTGTAATGACATTACTCATTTTAACATAAAATGTATGGCGCAACCAAACAAAATACTATTTGTGTGGGGAAATTGATAAGAAAACAGCAATTTTGCTAAATTTTGGAAGGTTTCGGTTTCATGCTGTACACTATTTTATACGGTAAAATATAAATTTTTTTTATTCTGCGGGTCAATACGATTGAAAGGATACCAATGCTTACATACTTTTCTATTATTGTACCACTAAAAAAAAAAATATAAAAAATAAAAAAAAAATCGCTAACTTTTTAACAAAATTTGTGCGTTTACAATCCCTCTATTTTGCTCACCTATAACTTCTTCATTTTTCTCTATAAGCGGGAGTATGAGGGCTCCTTTTTTGCACCACGTTTACATATATAAAAAACTTTTAATACATTTTTTATAAAAATTTTTGGGGACTAAAATAAAATGTTATAAAAAAAAAAAGCAGCAATTTTGGACTTTTTTTACGTTCACGACGTTCACCATACGGGATAATTAATATTATATTTTAATAGTTTGGATATTTACGCACGCAGCGATACCAAACATTTTTATTAAATAAATGTATTTTTATTTATTTTTTTAACACTTTTTGGGGGTAAAATTGGGAAAAAGTGAAAATTTAAATTTTTATTGGGGGAAGGGTTCTTTCAAAAAATTTTTACTTTTATTTTTAAACTTATGTCCCCTTAGGGGACAATTTATAGCAATCATTTGATTGCTAATACTGTTCAGTGCTATGCATAGATGAACAGATTACAGATGAACGGGATCGCCGCCGCCGCAGCAGCATGCATTTTTCTGACCGCACTCCCGCAGATGTCGTGATCTGTATTATTCACGGCATCTGAGGGGTTAATGGCAGACATCCGCACGATCGCGGATGTCGGCCATTACCGGCGAGTCACTGGCTGCTATCAGCAGCCGGGAACTGCCGCACATGACTCTAGCATCGCTCTGATGCTCGCAGTCATGTACAGGACATAAATGTACGTCATGCTGCTTTAAGTACCACCGCACCAGGACGTACATTTATATCCTGCGTCATTAAGGGGTTAATAAACTGCAGTATTTAAGTATATGGGATAGACAGCCTTGTACACTTCGCTTTCTCCATCGGTCACATACATTTGAGTGCATGCTTGACTGTGATCCCGTTTAAAAAAGGGAACACAGCACATCTGATCCCAAGATCAGTGGGGGTGCAGTCCCCTGTGATCATATATTGTCTATCCTTTAGATATGTGTTAATTTTGTGACAACACTTTTAACCGCTTCCAGATTTATTATTATTTTTTTTTTATTTATTACAAACAGATTCGAAAGATATACAGCTTCCTCTTTATTAGTTATTCAAATACTTAAAAAAAAAAAAAAAATTTTGCCGCATCAGGCTTTTTTTTTTATATAAATTTTTATTTTAGTTAACTTATTTCTTAATATTGTGGGTGTAGTAAATGTATTAAATTATGTTATTTCACATATTATGTACCCCATAAAGTCATATTAGACCTTTTTGGGACATTTTCACAATAATTCCTTTATTTAATTGCAGAATTTCGACTCTCCTCATTGAGGACTGTGTATATTGGGGAAAGCAGGAAAGGCATAACAAAGTCCTTGGCTCTTTCTAGAAAGCCTGGCTGTCACATGCTGCTCCATCACTCTGCAAGGACGTAATTTGCTGGCTAGATGTTTATAGTCAGACTGCATTGGAATGTATCAACATTTATAAGTTTGAAAATAGTAATTCTTTTGGTTTTGTGTGTTTTTATTATCTGTAATAGGGCAGTATAAATAAAAAAAAATTAAAATATAAAGTTATATTTTCAGACAGATAAACTGATTGAATACATTTATAGTGTAATTCTATACTGTAGATGGATATGGGATTACCTCAGGTGGATGAGGTAGCGCAGTGTCCGCTCTTCTGTCTTCATGATGTTCTCAGGGACTGTTACTTTCTTATCTCGTTTCCCAGGAACAGAAAACGTTCTCTGTCGCAGGAATGTCTGGTGATTGGGTGGCATTTTTTGCAAGTCATATTTCACCACAAACATCTTCACCACAGTCTTGTTTGGATTAAATAAGGTCTGAAGTGCAAAGAGAAGAATAGGTGAATTTAATACAAAGAATTACAGAGACTTCTTACTCACCTCCAGCGTCCTGCTCTGGTCCCTTGATGTGATCAACTTTTTAATCTGCAGTGGGATGTGTTTTCACTGGGAGGCCCCTGGGCCTAGTGTGTCATACTGCAGCTCGGCAAATTGCGCTGCCCACTAGATGTCCCACCTGGGCAAGAGATTTGCTGAGTGGCAGACACATTGGGCCCAGGTGCTTCCCAGCGACAACAGTCATGCTATAGCTCAGAAAGAGGATCAAAGACAGGGACTGAAACCGGACACCGGAGGCACTGCTAGAGGTAAGTAGAAGTTTATTTTTATATTCCACACAATGGGCATAGTTAGGGGGGGGAAAGAAAATAATAAAAATAAAACCCTCTCCCACTAGATAAACCCTTTAACCCCTTAAAAGGACCAAGCCCATTTTGACTTTAAGGACCTGGACAATTTTCGTTTTTGCACTTATGATTTTTAGAAGTGGAGTAGGAAAAAACAAAACTCTTTAAGTTTTGCACCTACAAACCCATATTTGTAATTGCAACATTTAATAACAAAATCTACGGCAAAACCAAAAAATACTTGTGGGGTGAAATTGAAAATAAAACTCCCATTCTGTAAATTTTGGGGGCTTCCATTTCTACAAAGTAAAATTTTCAGTAAAAATGACACCTTATCTTTATTCTGTAGGTCCATACGGTTACAAGGATACCCAATTTATGTAGGTTTTATTTTATTTTACTACTTAAAAAAAAAAAAAAATTATAAACTACATGCACCAAAATTAGTATGTTTAAAATGGTCATCTTCTGACCCCTTTAACTTTCATTTTTTCCCGCATACGGGCCTATATAAGGGCTAATTTTTTTGCGCACTGATCTGTAGTTTTTATCAGTACCATTTTTATTCTGTCCTGCAGATAGGGTATAAGTGTCTTACACTGCAGATCTCCTTTAAGGTAGTGATGTTTCATGGACACTGGATACTGTCTCCTGCACTTTTTATAACATTCTGTATAATCTTTTGTAAAGCCACAAAGCTCAATGACAAGTCAGTCTCTGGACGACATGGTGTAAGGGAAAACCTGCCAGGCTTCAAAGTCTGTGAAAAGGGCAGCTATTGCAGTTTGGGAGGGGATGTATAGTAAGTGCCCACTAGGTAAACCCTTTACAGGCCTTTGGCAGAAGTTTGGTTAACAGGAAGGCCCCCCTCATCAACTCATCCTGCTGGTGGTCACTGCAGTACTAACTGGTAGTTTTGCACAGTTTTAGAGATCAGAAAACAGATAATTGAACATACCACTTGAATAGTTCCAGAAGGAGGTATGCGATATCCCCTTTTGCCAAGAGATTCCAGTGTAATGTTACCCTATTATATAAAAATATTATTAATAATAAAAACTAACATAATAGTCTACAAATCATAAGGACAGTTTTTCTTTAATAAAAAATAAATAAATAAATCACCAGTTTTCAATATAAACATGTAACAAAATCTCCCTACATAGAGGGAATCAAACACAGATCTATTAAAGAGTATCTGTCACTAAACTAAACTTTTAATATATTGTTCCTTATGTTATTATAAGACACTTTGCTATTTAATATGATTGAAATGGCCACTATGTGGCTTCTGTTCCCAAACAGTAAATTTGGTTTCCACCCGGACTTGCAGAAGTCCAAATTCAGGGAGTGTGTGTGGGGCATGGCAAGTCACTGCTGGGGAACGACCACTTTCTCCTGCCAGGAGCTCACACAATGAACAAGGGGATAGGTATGATACAGAGCTTTTTTGTAGGGCAGGAGGAGTGTTCGGAGTAGTTAGTGGATATAATCTGAGTTACTTTAGGTACTCTTTAACAGTAATAAAGAGCAAGGGGACATGCCTGTCTGTGAGGCCAGGCCGGTCTACACTAAGCAGCCAACACAAAAGGAGCTCCCTATCAGGGCACAAGTACCAAAAACGTGTAATAAAAAAAAGGGGGAGAATTCAGAAAAGAGAGGAAGAAAAATAGACGAGGGGAGAGGGAAACCGATAAGAAGTGAAAGGGAAACACCTAGGATCACGGAGGACAACACGAGACACACACAAAATAAGGGTGACAGTCACAACTTCAACAGGGGAAGGGGAAGAAAAGATGGTGGCACCTCAGGGAACCAGGGGGAAGTAACTCAGTCGTGCAATAAAGCAAGATATTCAGACATTTCCTGAAGAGCGGACCAGTAAAACCAGGTCTGCGTAAGGACATCTTATTTCACATGACATCTTAATCAGGGGTCAAGTCCCGGGAAAAAAAGTGCAGGAACTCACCCAAGATTTCCACTAAAGGGCTGGTCCCGCAGAACTCCTGCTAATGGGAACTGTGTCCCTGCTGTGGAAAAAGTGCAGGAACTTAGTTCCCACGCATTCCTGCAGGACTTGAACCCTGATCTTAATCCAGCTAACAAAATGGAACTAGATGGCTAGGGCTCCATGGTGACTAGACCTCAATGTTTCCTTATTGAAGAATATACTTTTGACAATTACAAGATTATTGACAATTTGGGCCATGTTTGTATTCTTGGGAATGTCTTTTCTGCCCCAGAGAAAGGATGTTCTCTAAGTTTTAAGTTTTTAATCTACATATATGTTTTCCATACAACAAAAAAAAAAGAAAAGAAAACACACAACACTAATTTCTACATTTGGATATTCCAAGTTTACATGAGTTTTTATTTCTATGCATCATGGAGCAAAAGTCAACAGTGAAAATACTTTTAGTTTTAGACAAAATATGCTTTTAAAAAGGGGTACTTCAGGGAAGTATATATAAAAAAATTGAGCTCCAAAGCCACCACACTACCTGGATATGTTCCCTATAAACCATCCTGCCTGATATGCATGGCTCCTGTGGCCTCTGTTGTCTTTTCTGGCTGCTTGATATTTGCCATCCTTCTCTCTCCTTGCCTACATCTCCCAGTAATCACTGCAGCTCTGCTCTGCCAGCCAGCTCACTCCACACCCTACTGGTCTGAGAAGCAGAGAGAGGTTCAGTATCTGATTTGTTGAGGCCACACACACCTACCAGTTCTCAACACTAAAAGGAGCATGACTCATCAGTGCAGGGCAGAAACCACATAGTCTTTGTCTCAGGAGGGTGGGGGCTACTTTCAGAGAGGGATTTTGACAGAGATAGGATGGCCGCCTGGATGATGTAATTCCCTCACTTCATGCATGTAAGTGACAACCAAAGAGGGGAAACTGCTCTGTATAGCTAATGAATAATATTCAGACAACTAAATATGTTGATGAGAGGGAAAGGATTAACTATGGGTTTAGTTCCCCAGAGTACCCCTTTAGGTGTAGTAAAATCTATATAGGCACATTTTCCTATCTTACCATGTAAGGGGAAGGAGCATTATCCTCTGAAACACTGAAGAAAGAAACTCTAACAGGCAACGTCATGTGGGTTGGACAGAATACTCCACTTGCTCCAACATCTGCTGTAAAACCTTCAACTGTGCCTAGAGGTTCTAATCGATAATTCAGGACCGACTCCTGAAAAGGATTCAGAGAAGACAGGTAAAGGGAACGGACACTTTAATAGCCTTGTGGTTATTGTAGGGAGACAACTCAACATCTATAAAAGTAACATACCATTAAAATAGTACCCAATGAGACTATAATAAATCAACAAGCAAATGTTTCATAGTTAAAATGACATATTCAGCTTATTAGGCATCCTCTAAGGCTAGCCAATAAGTTGCATAATGATGAGTACAGTTAAATAAAATACATACCTCAAAGTTTCCAAGAAGGCTCAGACAAGGAGCAGGTGGAGCACTGCAACTAAGCTGTCTGTCTGTGCACTCTACACCATTCTCTGTTTTCTCACAGTGACGTCTGGTCAGAGTAAAAAAGGACAGATCAACATTAACATGTACAGTAAATGCATAAAAACAAACAATAACTTAAAGTAGGGATTTTAACCAAAAGGGTCTGGCATACGAAGTACAGTGAAGGTTATAAGGCTTAAAGGGGATAAGATGTCAGATTGCCGCGGTCCCGCTGCTGGGGATCCCCGGGATCCCCGCTGCGGCACTGCGCTATCATTACAGCACAGAGCGAGTTCGCACTGCACGTAATGACGCGCAATACAGGAGCCGGAGCATCGTTACTTCACAGCACGCCCCTTTCAATACAAGTCTATGGGAGGGGCGTGGTGGTTGTCACGCCCCCTGCCATAGACTTGCATTAAGGGGACTGGCCGTGATATAGGTTTCATCTATTCTATAATATACTGTTGATTTATTGAATGTTGTATGCAGACTATCCCATTTTCATAAGATTTCTTATATGGATCTGTAAAGCCTTGAGAGCAGGTAGCATTGCATTCTCTAAATCAGATCCCTGAAGTGTAACAGACCTCTTTCAGCGACGAGGAGTTCTTAGCCCTTCTATATTATATAATAACATAGCTGAATCTAGTCAGCAGAATGAACATAACATGTACAAGCAAGTAAAGGTTGAAAATAACTAAATAAATAAATACCTCTTTGTGGATAAACCTTTAAACTGCAGTAAGGAAGTGTCCAGATCAAAATACCCTGACTGTGTCTTTCTTTGTGGTACCTGGGTAAAACAAACATATTCTTTTATCTGGCAGACCTTAAAGGGGTACTCTGCTGCTCAGCGTTTGGAACAAACTGTTCCAAACGCTGGAGTCGGGAGCTTGTGACATCTTAGCCCCACCCCCTCATGACATCACACCCCGCCCCCTCAATGTAAGTCTATGGGAAGGGGTGTGACAGCCATCACGCCCCCTCCCATAGGCTAGCATTGAGGGTCGGGGCATGACGTCATGATTGGGCGGGGCTATGACATCACGAGCTCCCTGCTCCAGCGTTCGGAACAGTTTGTTCCAAACGCTGAGCAGCGGAGTACCCCTTTAAGCAGAAGGCACATTGAAGAGAAGACACGGGCGCTGGCTAACAAAGCATTGTTAATATGATGTGTTAAGCCAAGTGCCCACTATGTACACTGAAGAACAAGCCATCCAGGCCCTGCTCACCTGATAGAAGGACAATACATTTCTACATTTCATAAAACATACTGGACAGGCTTATTGCCTCTGTGTACATTCCTATCTGGCTGGATGCCTTAGATAAAGGAAGACTGTTACATTATGGGTTTTAATATAGATTAAGTGAAAGGACAATTCTGCACATAAATTTAATATGTTTTGGCAAGTGACAAAATACCTCTTAACTAGACATTTACGACTACAGCGCACACAGAATATATTTACTAAATACAGCTCTCTCTTTAGACTATAAGGATATGTTCACACTGAAAATATGGCAAGGAAAATATCCGCGCTGGAAGTTTAAAGTCCCATTTACTTCATGAGATTTTACTCATGGATTCCGTAAGACTAGACATGTTTATTCTTTCGGCAGAATTTGGATCCTCATTGGAAGTTTTAAACGGGAGTCTGAATTAGACGGAATGCACGCCAATTTCCTTGCATACTGCCTAAATTTGTAAACTTGCCCTAAAAACACAGTCTGTAACTATCAGCGGTTCAGGATTCGACATATCAAAGCCGGATCCATGTGCCTCAATCCTTGGTTCATATACAGATTCTCTCTAGGATGTTACTCTGTTTGTAGAACAGATTTCTTTCTACCAATGGAGACACAATCCACTACTTAAGCTCCAAAGGTTTTGGTGCAAAAAAAATTGAAGTAAAAAATAAGCAAAACCCAAGACTTACTGGACTGGAAAGTAAAGGTAAACCTGTGCAGGGGTGAAATGCCTTGGTAGAGATCCCATCGAGAGAGTGAAAACCCTTTTTCTTCCAAACATTAGAAGGTCGCAGAGGTACAGACTTCTGGGAACAAACAAGACAGCATGTCATATAGTATACACCACACTGCAGTATAATAGATAATGACAAAACAAAAAGGTTTCAGATTTGTAAACCTGTATCCTAACAGTGCATAATTCATAAGTTGGACAGAGCACAGGAAATATTACCTTTACCTGTCTGTATTCTAAGTTTTACACAGTACGCTGTTAAAATTGTTAGGGTGTCACTATGTAATGTCTGAATCTATTTTTCCATACCACTTTACAAAGAAATTAATAATATAATTCGTATCATTCTATTTCCTACAATGGACAATTACCATCTATCCAAACATTGGATTGGGCCGTTATGATGAGGGAGCATTCACATCATGTTTTTGCAATACAGTTCCCGTATACGTACGGAACCATATGCATTGACTTTTCATTGAAAATCGTATGCCAAACAGGGCATCTGGTTACATCCGTTTCGAGTCTTGTGCGGTTTTGTCAGTTTTTTTTCCCTGTACCCAAAACCGTAGCCTACAATAGTTTTTGGTCCGGGTGAAAAACCGTATAAGAGTTAAAATTTGTACACACGTTTTGATACAGTTTAGTCCAAAACCTGATACGGGAACTGTATTGCAAAAACATGGTGTGAATGCAGCCTAAGACTGAATGGAGCAATATTTCAGCCTATGGCTACGAGGCGGATATAAACAAAAGAAGAGTGATCTACGTAGCCGTCTCCATAAGTCCTACAAAAACTTTGAAGCGGCTGAGCTTGGGATGCCCATTCTAGTAACTAGTGGAAGTTTTAGTACAGCATCCTCTAGGGGAATAAGTGTTTATTGTGGAAGAAACCCTTTAGCATACACAAATAAATACCCTCTGTAAAGTGTGTATACTCCATCTAATGTGTAAAGACCTTTTACACAGCCAAGTGTTTTTGCATGTAAGGCTAGGGTCACGTTTGTCTATTTGTATTTCTATTACAGTATTGGCACATAGGGTAGTGTGCATCACAGTATACATGGTAATAAGGTACATTTCTATGTGGAGCTCCACCTTTTTGCGGTTATAATTCTTATAGGTTCACATATGCACAATTGTCAAGTTTTCTGTTGAGTCATAGAAAAAAAGGCAATGCCAGATCCCTTGCATGCAAACATCAATAAGGCTTGGAAATCCAACAAACGCTAAGTCAATAAGGTCTGCCATCTATCAGTCTAGCATTTTACCAGACAAAAGACCACCATCACAGATTATCTTAAAAATCCTGGACAAAGGCTCATAATGAAACCTATGATGTAAAAGGGAAAGAATCTTTAGTTTCCTGGGGTAACCACTACATAGAAGATTATCCAACGCCATGCAAATATGTTAAAAGGGGTCATCCCAAAAAGACAATTCCTTTGGGGGGGGAAGCTTGTGAACCCCCCTGGCTGTCAGTTGACTTATGCTACATGTTTCTTCTGCAGAATTCATGATTGCAGTTTCTAAAGAAAGAATAAGACTTCAATTCTTTCTGTTGATTCTGCTCAGATATTACTTGACCGCACATTTCCAAGCGGTCCCAGCACCCGCCAGATTATTCAAATGTGCAAAATGTCTGCCCGTTTTCTGGGCGGACATTGCGCACATTTTCTCCCATGCTAATTCTGACTTATTGTGGTATTAAAGTGGTACTCCGGTGGAAAACTTTTTTTTTTTTTTTTTTTTTTAATCTACTGGTGCCAGAAAGTTCAACATTTACTTCTATTTAAAAATCTTAATCCTTCCAGGACTTCTCAGATGCTGTATACTACAGAGGAAGTTGTATTTCTTTCTGGAATTCTTTCCAGTCTGACCACTGTGCTCTCTGCTGACACCTCTGTCCATGTCAGGAACTGTCCAGAGTAGAAGCATTTTTCCATAGCAAACCTCTCCTGCTCTGGACAGTTCCTGATACAGACAGAGGTGTCAGCAGAGAGCAATGTGGTCAGACAGGAAAGAACTCAATAAAGAAAACTTCCTCTGCAGCTGATAAGTGCTGGAAAGATTAAGATTTTTAAATATAAAGTAATTTACAAATTTGTTTAATTTTGTGGCGCCAGTTGATAAAAAAAAAAAAAAAAAAAGTTTTCCACTCAAGTACCCCTTTAAAAACGGAACGTCCATGCAGTATTTCCTTGTGGAGAAGACTGCCATCAATCTCAATAGAATTCTGCTGCTCAGCTAACAGTACAGAACTTATGAAACAAATTGGTTTCTGCAAAAAGACTGAACATGTTCTGGTGGAGTCCATTGGAGAAGTCCAGTCACTGTGGGAAGTAAAGGTCCTATTCAGACCTTTGTGTGTCCATGGTATCAGACAAGAAACAGAGTGTGACCGGATCTATCTGTTCCCAAATTCTTGCTAGCTTACAAATGCTATATTAGTAGAAAGTCGGGGTCAGCTAGATGGCAATATAACTTCAGGATAAGACTGCATAAAATCTGTAATCTGTTACCATAGGGAGCTGTAGACACAAACACATAGCATTTAAAATAAATTATAGGACCTAAATCAAAGCTGTGATGGTGCAACTGCCCTTTAACTATCTGATGCAAAGCTACAGAAATTAAACCCTTAAAGGGGGTTGTCCAGAGAAATTTTCCATTTCACTATTGCATCCAGGCTGCCCAATAAAATAATAGCTTTAAAGGGGTACTCCGCCAATATACATCTTATCCCCTATCCAAAGGATAGAGGATAAGATTGCGGGGTCCTGCCGCTGGAAACCCCCGCGATCTCTCCTGCAGCATGTGTCCTCTGCTGCATGGAGGGAACTTCGCTCCGTGCCTGATGATGGGCAATACAGGGGCCGGAGAATCGTGACGCAATGGCCCTGCCTCCTCGTGAAGTCACGGCCCATTCCCTCTAAGCAAGTCTATGGGAGGGGGCAAAGTCGTGACATCACGATACTCCGTCCCCTGTAGCGCCCATCACCAGGCATGGAGCAAAGTTTGATCTGTGCAGCAAATGACACAGGGTGCTGCAGGAAAATCGCGGGGGTTCCCAGCGGTGGGACCCCGTGATCAGACATCTTATGCCTTATCCCTTTGGATAAGGGGATAAGATGTCCAGTGCCGGAGTACCCCTTTAAGTCCCCTTCCTCGTAGCCAATAGTATCAGGGCGCCCTGTCTGTAACCAGTGACACTGGTTTTCCTTGAGCTGCACGGCGTAGCATCTACAGCTGTGGTAACTGACAGTGCCACTCACCCAATCGCTCACAAAAGGTGGAACACCACTGTGGTCTGTGATTGGTTAGGGGCTCTATGGCATCACATCTACAGCTCTGGGACACCTAAGATCTGCGGAGGCCCTGCCCTGATACAGGAGTCTAAGAAGAAGTGCGGAAAGAGTGAAATAAAACATTTTACCGGGCAATCCCTTTCCAGCATACCTTATGCTCTGGTCAGTTTTCCTAAAAGTAACATTTGTACAGCATTGTCCATGATTTTTCAAAATGATACACATTTTACATTTGGTGAAAACGATGCCTTGTGGGATTTCAGAGATTTCTGCGCCATTCTCCCCTCTGAATATAATTTTGCATTAGGAGACGTAGTTGCACGACAGTAATTTGTCTAAAAAGCCTTTTCCAAGCTGCAGGATTATTATGAGACAGCCAGTGCACAATGGGGGGGGGGAAAGAAAAAACAAACAAACATACATACAGTCATGGCCGTAAGTGTTGGTACCACCGACATTTTTCTACAAAATGAAGTATTTCTCAGAAAAGGATTGCAGTAACACATATAGCTATACACATGTTTATTCCCTTTGTGTGTATATTGGAACTAAACCAAAAAAAGGGAGGAAAAAAAGCTAATTTTGCATAATGTCACACCAAACTCAAAAAATGGGCTGTACAAAATTATTGGCACCCTTTCAAAATTGTGGAAAAATAAGATTGTTTCAAGCATGTGATGCCTCTTTAAACTCACCTGGGGCAAGTAACAGGTGTGAGCAATATAAAAATAACACCTGAAAGCAGAGAAAAAGGAGAGAAGTTCACTTAGTCTTTGCATTGTGTGTCTGTGTGTGCCACACTAAGCATGGACAACAGAAAAAGGAGAAGAGAACTGTCTGAGGACTTCAGAAGCAAAATGTGGAAAAATATTAACAATCTCAAAGTAACAAGTCCATCGCAAAAGATCTAGATTTGCCTTTGTCCACAGTGCGCAACATTATCAAGAAGTTTGCAACCCATGGAACTGTAGCTAATCTCCCTTGGCGAGGACAGAAGAGAAAAATTTATGAAAGGTGTCAACACAGAATAGTCCAGATGGTGGATAAGCAGCCCCAAACAAGTTCCAAAGATATTCACACTGACGCTCCCTGAGCCTGCAGGATAACTTGAACTATCCATCAACATTTAATTGAAATGAAACGCTATGGCAGGAGACTCAGGAGGATCCCACTGCTGACACAGAAACATAAAAAGCAAGACTACATTTTGCCAAAATGAATTTGAGTAAACCAAAATCTTCTGGGAAAATGTCTTGTGGACAGATGAGACCAAGATAGAGCTTTATGGTAAAGCACATCATTCTACTGTTTACCAAAAATGGAATGAGGACTACAAAGAACACATTACCTACAGTGAAATATGGTGGTGGTTCACTGATGTTTTGGGGTTGTTTTGCTGCCTCTGGCACTGGGTGCCTTGAATGTGTGCAAGGCATCATGAAATCTGAGGATTACCAACGGATTTTGGGTCACACTGTACAGCCCAGTGTCAGAAAGCTGGGTTTAAAGTCCATATCTAAATCCCATTGAACACCTGTGGAGAGATTTTAAAATTGCTGTTGGGAAAAGGTGCCCTTCCAATAAGAGAGACCTGGAGCAGTTTGCAAAGGAAGAGTGGTCCAACATTCCGGCTGAGAGGTGCAAGAAGCTTATTGATGGTTATAGGAAGCCACTGATTTCAGTTATTTTTTCCAAAGGGTGCGCAACCAGATATTAAAAGGGGTATTCCAGGCAAAACCTTTTTTTTAAATATATATATCAACTGGCTCCGGAAAGTTAAACATATTTGCAAATTACTTCTATTAAAAAATCTTAATCCTTCCAATAGTTATTAGCTTCTGAAGATTTCTGTCTAACTTCTCAATGATTATGTCACGTCCCTGGAGCTGTGCATGATGGGAGAATATCCCCATAGGAACTGCACAGCTCCCGGGACGTGAGTCATCAGAGAGCAGTTAGAAAGAAAACTACAACTCAACTTCAGAAGCTAATAACTATTGGAAGGATTAAGATTTTTTTAATAGAAGTAATTTACATATCTGTTTAACTATCCGGAGCCAGTTGATATATAAAAAAGTTTTGGCCTGGAATACCCCTTTAAGTTAAGGGTGCCAATAATTTTGTCCAGCACATTTTTGGAGTTTGGTGTGACATTATGTCCAATTAGCATTTTTTTCCTTCCTTTTTTTGGTTTAGTTCTAATACAAACAAAGGTAATAAACATCTGTATCGCGAAACATGTGTTCCTGCAATCCTTTTCTGTGAGAAATACTTCATTTTCTTGAAAAATTTCAGGGATGCTAACATTTACGGCCATGACTGTGCTTGCCTCCTCTGCTGCTCCTGCTTTCAGATCTTCTGGTCCCTGCTGCGGTCAGGTTCTTTTTCCTTCCAGTAAGGTTTTGTGCCCCACAGGAAGTTCCTGCAGCAACTATACCACATCGGAAGGAGGAAGAACATAAGCACAGTGGAGACTGAAAGATCTGACTGCGGAAGAATATACTTACTATATTCTATCAAAGTGCATTTTTTTGATAACCATTCTAGGAAAAAATTCTGTATGTGTATATACGTACTGTTTGGTCTGTATTCTTCAGCCTCTCACAGCTCAGACAATTTTCAATGGCTTTCCCCTGTTCTTGTGCACCACAGTCACATTTGGTTGGATCCTCATTCTCATCATGAGCAGTCTTCTGCTTCTCTTGGGTCTCTTTAGCTTTCTGACTGTCTCTATCTTTTGTAACGTAGTTTTCAATGCTGTGAAGTTGGTTGCTATGATCAGACCCATGTGCTTTCCTCGTGTTACTTTCCGTACATTTAGGCTCTAGTGTCTGCGGAACACCACAGGTTTTAAATGCCACAACATTTCGTGAACAGTTTTTGCGATTATCAAGATGGACACTGTCGCTACTTCTACTTTCAGCAGAGCTGGTTTGCCTGTTGGCAGAACAGACGTTCAAGGTGCTATGACTGGAGAGATGATGAAGTGTTCCTTTACTGATGTACTTTTCATTCTGTTCACTGTACTTTAAGTCTCCTCTATCAGGAGCCATAAAAATATTTTCCTTACTGGACAATGAGAAAGCTGGTGGGGTGTATTTGTTTACTGAATGTTGAAATGTGTCTAAAACAGGTTCATGGGCTTGAACTAAAATGAGTTTCCGCCTAGCTTGTGGTTTTGGTGAAGTTCTACCATCAGGACAAGGTCGGGAGGAAGTTATGGGTGTGTCTAAAGCAGCTTTTTGTTTTCGGTCACCATTTTCAGGGGTTAGAGTCAGATCTGAAATAGGAGCACACATGACAGGTGTTTCAATCTTGTTGAAGTTTTCGTCTTCACATGGGTTTCTTAATATTTTGCAGCTCATGGGGGTGGGGTCGTGCATTTTGAAGGAACGAGTTGTTATGTGTGATGTTGTCTGATCACACTGAAGCAAGTGTTGTGCTATTCTTGCTATGACTTCCTGGCGTTCCTGAATTAGGGAGCCTATTAAAGGATTGGTCTCTGTCTGTTGGTGTACAGGGGAGTTGTTGGGCGTGTCAACCAAAGATAGCGATTTGAAGTTTCTTACAGGCGATCCTTGTAGGGCTGTTTTAGGATCACTTATACTGAAACAATGAATCTTAGATGGTGATGTTCCAACGTCACAGCTATTGCCACATCCAGAAATTAACTTTACATTTTTACCAGGGAGCATGAGATTCATGCTAAGACTTGTTTTAGCCTGCAGTAGTCCATCAGATCCAACAGTCCATGTCTGCTTGCTACATGTATGCTGAAAACTGGGTGCACTTTGCTGGCTGCTCTCCTGATGCTCTCGAGGTGGAGGACCAATTTGCTCATGTGACAAAAACTTCTTTTCATATAAGCCAAGATTACTGTGGATGCTACAGTTCAACACTGGATAACTGGATTGTCTAGGCAGAGACTGGACACTGACTTTCAAGGCCACGTTATGAGACACATTGGGGACAGGAAACACATGTTCAGTGGGTGGATGAGTAAAATTCCATTGTAGCTCACCATCAGCTGCACTTATTCTGTAGAAGAGACACACAAGAGAGACAAAAGGGGAGAGCGTTATGGAAACCCGCACAGAGAAAAAGTAGAGCAGTTACCCTTAGCAACCAGAATGCTTCATTTTTAAAAATGCCTCTAAAAACATAAAAGCAATCTGATTGGTTGCTATGCGCAACTGCTCAACTATTGTACTATAAGACTGAATCAGTAGGGCTTAAATAAATGGAAGTATGTTAATAAAAAATGACTAAGCTACATCCAGTGGGATAACTGATAAAATATTTTCGGTCCCCGGAATACCCCTTTGACTTATTTGAGTTTATTCTAACATATCAAAGGCTGACATTTATGCAATTGTAGTTGCTTTTCAGTCAGAAAGGGAGAACATTGTTTTCCTATGAAGCATTGATAAATATCATCAAGGCTTGAGAGTCTTGATCCTTATTTCGGATTTTAATCAAAGGTATATCTGTTAGACCATAAGTGGCATGTGAAGTTGCCATGTGCAAGTTAAGATAAGGCAGTTGCTTAAGCTGTTGAGCAAAGCAAAAAGGAGAAAACCACAACTTCCTGCAAACAGGTCTGCCATAGGTTTGATAGCAACTTTATGTCACATTTCAAGCTAAGATTTTGTGACAACTTGCCACCCCCATCATGTAAATAATCCCAGGACTTCTAAAATCATAAGATGTTATGAACAATGTTTGTATTTTAAAGTCTGTGCATTCTACCAGCTCCACATCACTAAACCAAGTAAATAAGGGAACTAAATATTACACATTTAAGTGGATGTCTGGCTTAGTCAATCCACAGCTCTGTGTAATCAGTCTGAATCAGTACATTGTTTCCCACCATTCAAACTGTGGCCTTCTGGTCTGAAAAGCTTAGGAACCTGCTTACATAGTGAGTAGTCTCACATCTAGAGGGGGCCTGGGAGGGGAAACCTTATACTAAATAAGTTGTCTGCCTTTTAGAAAGGGTATACAGATGCAATAAAGTGTTCTAAAATGTATTCTCACTTTTTACTGAGAAGCCAGCTTACCTGTAGATAATGTTGCGGGGTACAGCTCCATGAGAAACACTTAACCAGGCGCTTAACTGAGAAAAGAAAACAAATGAACGGACAGCCAACAGAAGAGTCTTCTCTTCAATAAAACGGTCTCCACTCCTATAAAAATAAAAAATAAATCATTCAGTGAAAAGGCAACAACATTTTTCCAGAGACAGAATTGTGTGGAGAAGGGTACAAAAAACCATTTATGCAGCACCGAAAGTTCCCAAGAGCACAGTGACCTCCATAATTCTTAAATGGAAGAAGGTTGGAACTAGGACTCTACAGCTGGCTGCCCCACCAAACTAAGTGATCTAGGGAGAAGAGCCTTGGTAGAAGAGGTGACCCAATGGTCACATGGCTGAGCTCCAAAGATCCTGTATGCATGAGGAAACTTCCAGAGAGTCCGTCATCACTGTTTATAAAGCCAAGATAGTGAAGTGCTTCAGTGTGTACTCCCCTGTATAATATCCTCTGAAGAGTTGAAGACATGCAGGTGAATTGGATCACTCACCAAATTGGGTTGTGCATCTGCAGGCACAACACACACAGGGTTTTAGAGAAAGGTGAACAAACCAAAATACAAAAGATATCTTAAACAATTTTAAATCTTTTTTGTACATTTTTATGGGGCAGCCATATTGCCTGAGCTAACCCCCTCTGCTCTTTAACAGCAGTTTAGAGAGAGACTTTCTTTACAGCAGCCAGATAAAAACAGGAAACTCTGAAGTCTGGAGAAAACTTACTGACTGATAAACCCATGACAAAGATTAGGAGGCAACCATAGGCAATATTTTGATCAAACTTACAGATTTCGGCAGGACCGATTCACCCTTTAATGTGTATTGGAACCTCACAAAAGACGAGGTTGGGGAAAGAAAATGGGAGAGATAGTAGTTTGCCGAACCAATATTTGTGTAATTGCTATTGTATGTTTAACCCCTTCACGACCCAGCCCATTTTCACCTTCAGGACCTGGGCATTTTTTGAACATCTGACCACTGTTACTTTAAACATTAATAACTCTGGAATGCTTTTAGTCATCATTCTGATTCAGAGATTGTTTTTTCGTGACATTCTACTTTATGTTATTGGTAAAATGTCACTGATATTTGCATCCTTTCTTGGTAAAAAAAAATCTAAAAATGTAACGAAAATGTTGCATTTTTCTAACTTTGAAACTCTCTGCTTGTAAGGAAAATGGATATTCCAAATAAATTACTTTATGTTTGCATCAAAAAATGTACGTGTTTTTAATTTTGGAAGACACCAGAGGGCTTCAAAGTTCAGCAGCAATTTTCCAATTTTTCTCAAGATTTTCAAAATCATACTTTTTTTTAGGGACCAGTTCAGGTTGGAAGTGGATTTTAAGGGTCTTCATTTTAGAAATACCCCATAAATGACCCCATTATAAAAACTACACCCCCTAAAGTGTTCAAAATGACATTCAGTAAGTGTTTTAACCCTTTAGGTGTTTCACAGGAATAGCAGCAAAGTTAAGGAGAACATTCAAAATCTTCATTTTTTATTAGACCCAATTTTTGTATTTTCACAAGGAGTAAAAGGAGAGAAATCACCCTAAAATTTGTAACCCAATTTCTCTCAAGTAAGTAAACACCTCATATGTGTATGTAAAGTGTTCGGCGGGCGCAGTAGAGGGCTCAGAAGGGAAGGAGCGACAATGGGATTTTGGAGAGTGAGTTTTTCTGAAAGTGTTTTTGGGGGGCATGTCCCATTTAGGAAGCCCCTATGGTGCCAGAACAGTGGACCCCCCCACATGTGTCCCCATTTTGGAAACTACACCCCTCATGGAATTTAATAAGGGGTGCCGTGAGCATTTACACCCCACTGGCGTTTGACAGATATTTGAAACAGTGGACTGTGCAAATGAAAAATTGTATTTTTCATTTTCACAGACCACTGTTCCAAAAATCTGTCATACACCAGTGGGGTGTAAATTCTCACTGCACCCCTTATTAAATTCCATGAGGGGTGTAGTTTCCAAAATGGGGTCACATATGGATATTTATTGTTTTGCGTTTAGGTCAGAACTGCTGTAACAATCAGCCACCCCTGTGCAAATCACCTCAAATGTACATGGTGCACTCTCCCTTCGGGGCCTTGTTGTGCGCCCCCAGAGCAGTTTGCGCCCACATATGGGGTATTTCCGTACTCTGGAGAAATTGCATTACAAATTTTGAGGGTCTTTTTTCCCCCTTTACCTCTTGTGAAATTGAAAAGTGTGCGGCAACACCAGCATGTCAGTGTAAAAAATTTAATTTTTATACACTAACATGCTGGTGTAGACCCCAACTTCACGTTTTCATAGGGGTTAAAGAAGAAAAAGCCCCACAAAATTTGTTAGGCAATTTCTCCCGAGTACGGCGATACCCCATATGTGTCCCAAAACTGTTGCCCTGAAATACGACAGGGCTCTGAAGTGAGAGAGCACCATGCGCATTTGAGGCCTAAATTAGGGATTTGCATAGGGGTGGACATAGGGGTATTGAACATCAGTGATTCCCAAACAGGGTGCCTCCAGCTGTTGCAAAACTCCCAGCATGCCTGGACAGTCAGTTGCTGTCTGGCAATACTGGGAGTAGTCGTTTTGCAACAGCTGGAGGCTCCGTTTTGGAAACCGTAACGTACCAGACGTTTTTCATTTTTATTGGGGAGGGGGGCTGTGTAGGGGGTATGTGTATTTGTAGTGTTTTTTACTTTCTATTTTAGGTTAGTGTAAGTGTAGTGTAGAGTTTTTAGGGTACAGTCACACGGGCAAGGGTTAAAAGCAAGTTTGCTGCTGGGAGATTGAGATGCAGCGCAAAATTTGCGCCATCTCAAACTTGCAGCACTCATGGTAAACCTCTGCCCATGTGAGTGTACCTGTACATTCACATTTTTTTTGGGGGGGGGGGGGTCAAACATCCAGCTGTTGCAAAACTACAACTCCGAGCATGCCCCCTTTGGCTGGTGTTACGCAACCAGTGTGCCTTCAGCTGTTGCAAAAACTACAAATCTCAGCATGCAGTGACATCAGAAGGGCATGCTGGGACTTGTAGTTATGCAACAGCTAGAGGCATACTGCTACAACTCCCAGAATGCCCTTTGGCTGTCCGTGCATGCTGTAGGTTGTAGTTATGCAACAGCTGAAGGCACACTGGTTGCAAAACACTTGAAAGTTTATTACTTAACTTAGTGTTTCCAAATCAGTGTGCCTCCAGCTGTTGCAAAACTACAACTCCCAGCATGCCCAGGCATGCTGGAAGTTGTAATTCGGCAATATCTGAATGATCAGATGTGGCCGAACTACAACTTCCAGCATGCTTGGGCAGTCTGGTATGCTGGGAGTTGTAGTTTTGCAACATCAGTTTGGAGACCACTGTATAATGGTCTCCAATCTGTGCTCTTCCAGATGTTACAGAACTACAACTCCCAGCATGCCTGGACAGACTGAGCATGCTGAAATTTGTAGTTTTGCAACATCTGGAAGAGCACAGATTGGAGACCATTATACAGTGGTCTCCAAACTGTGGACCTCCAGATGTTGCAAAACTACAACTCCCAGCATGCACAGAAAGCCAAAGGCTGTCTGGGCATGCTGGGAGTTGAAGTTTTGAAACTCCCAGAGGCAGCTGTGAGATTGCTTTACGGCAATCTCACTGCTGCCAATGAAGATGCCGCCCTGCTGCTGGAAACTCACCGCCGGTGTGAGGTGAAAAATTAAGACCCGTGAAAAAATTGGACCGCCTCTGTCGGACGCACCACAGCCGGGACCTCATGGAGGACGCCGCTCGCGCTGGGACCGCTCGGGACACCGCATGGCCGGGTAAGTGACGCCGGGGGACGGGTCAGGGACACTTAGCAGAGCGGTGTGTGTCCCGATCCCCGTGATCAGGACTCACACACCGCGCTGCTAAGTATTCTCATAGCGAAACGCTGCTATCAGCTAGTCAGATTTGACTAGCTGATAGCAGCAATCGCTTGGGGGGGTAGGATGAAACCCTCCGTGGTCGTATGGTAAGATGGCTGCCTATCAGTGATAGCCACCATCTTACCGGGTGCTGCGGGATGCCGCGAGTAGCGGCAAAAATGCTCATGACGTACCTGTACGTCATGGGTCGGGAACACCTTCCCACTCATGTCGTACAGGTATGTCATAGGTCAGGAAGGGGTTAAAGGGGTATTCCGGGATTTTTTTTTATTTGACTATGCTACAGGGGCTGTAAAGTTAGTGTAGTTCATAATATAGTGTCTTTACCTGAGTGTGACGGTTTTCTCACAATTCTTATGTGATTTTCACCCCAATATTTATTTTTAACAGCATACAAAATGACTGCTGTCTCGGATTTTTCCCAGCTTACAATGTGGTCGAGACCTGAGTCACTAGTCAGCTGATGACAGGGAGCCTGTCTGCTTCAATGGGTGGAGGGATCGATCTGCAACAGCTGGAGGCACCCTGTATTGAAGACCACAGGTCTGCAGCTCATTTATGTTTCAATGGGTGTGGTATCTGATGTTTGGGAAGGAGGAAAATGGAATCATGGGATTTGTAGGCAAACAAGGAAACTGAAAACAGGAAATACAAATTCACAGAAAGCTAGCCACAGTGTAATGGTAATATCACAGCATAGCCATTTATCCCCAAGACGAGCGCAGATCCTTCCTAAGCATGTCCATTACTGTCTGCCAGGTATGTACTAAAATCACCTTATGCTGGATAATCCCTTTAAGGTCAGCATTAAAAGGTTGGTCCATAGTTTTGTGTTTAACACACACTTTATAGCAAATGATAATGAAGATGTGCCTATTTTCAACTAAATACAGATATCTCTCTCTATCTATATATTATATATGCTCTTAGTTCCAGTATTAAGTAGGCTATTAAGGCATTACAATTGTTCTTATTTACATCTACAGATATGGAAATTACAACCCTGGTGGTGCCTGGCACTGAACACGAATACCAATATAAAGAAACAAAGGAGCCAATGCCTGCTCACTGACAAAACTTCAAGAACCACGTAAACAGTTTTTTTCCAGGAAAGACTGTTCAGGAAAAGGAAACGTACTGTCTGGGAACTGGCTCCAGAGTCCACCGCTCCAGCAAGAGGGCATCTTGTTTCATTGCGGGATCATTGAAATCATTCCCCTCCGTTCCAGATGCTTCATCACTATAGCAACAGTCTGGTAACAGCATCACCTCCACCATGATAGGAAGATTATTCCTCCACAACAGGGTAACCTCAGATCTTGTTTTCCTGGCTTGTCGGCACTGAAAAGAAAATATGCAATTTAATATTTGGAGTAGAATCTAAAAGGTATCTGACTAATAAAGCAGTCTTTTGTCTTTTGAAATGGCGTATTCGATTTTTCTAGAGATAAGAGTCATACTTCAATGTAAAGTGAAATAAATCTATTTAAGAAATAAAAAGACTGTCCTGCGGTGGTAATACTACATACACACTTGTCAGTACTGCAGGGTGTGTGTACGCTTTATAGCAACTGAAATACATGGGATCCATACACCAGACAATGTTTGATTATTACAGCCGCCTCCTCCAGAACTTTTTAAATAATCAATTTTATTTATTTAATGTATTTTAACAATGCGGTAAATTTGCATAAAATACATTTGGGGAGATTTATCAAAGATTGCTTTTCTCGACGTGCCACGAATTTATCATTATGGCACACTCGGTTTGATAAATTTGGCGCACCTGCGCCAAAATCACGTTTTCACTTATCTACACAGAATTCAGCAGGAAAAAACGTTCAGCTCTACCGGAGGTGTGAGGAGAGCTCTGCAGAGTGGTGTGGAGACCTATAACCAGTTTGTGAATAACTGTATTATATTGTAAATACATGCATGTTAGGCCCCTTTCTCACTATACATTCATCCTTTTTTAAGATCCCTTATAATGTTCTGTTACGAAAACCCTGAAAATTTGCCATTACAAAATCCCATTATAGTCTATGGGATTTTTACATTATCCGTTTTAACCCGTTATAGCCCGTTATTAATAACGGATGTTATTTTGTGATGGGAGAGAGTAACGGTAGAAATAGAACGGAAGAAATAGTACATGCACTATTTCTCCCATTACTCTCTCCCATCACAAAATAACATCCGTTATTAATAACGGGCTATAACTGGTTAAAACGGATAAGGTAAAAATCCCATAGACTATAATGGGATTTTGTAAGGGCAGATTTTCAGGGTTTTCATAAGAGAACAAATAACGGATTTTTAAAATGGATAAAGGTATAGTGTGAAAGGGGCCTAAATTACATCTATAAAATAAAATGTCACTATACTGCAACATTTTTAAAATAAAACATTCTAAATATATTAACAAAATAAATAATATAAAAACATTCCTTTGCATTTACAATATTGATTGGTGTGAGTTTTCTACTGTAGGTAGTCAGAAAAGCAGACACATAAGCAAGGTTGAAGCTGGTGTACATTCCGGGAGCTTTTTAACCCCTTAAGGACCAAGCCCATTAAAGGGGTACTCCGCCCCTAGACATCTTATCCCCTACCCAAAGGATAGAGGATAAGATGTCAGATCGCCACGGTCCCGCTGCTGGGGACCCCGGGGATCGCTGCTGCAGCACCCTGCTATCATTACTGCGCAAAGCAAGATCGCTCTGCACGTAATGACGGGCAATACAGGGGCCGGAGCATCGTTACGTCACGGCTCCGCCCCTCGTGATGTCACGGCCCGCACCTGTCAATACAAGTCTATGGGAGGGGGCGTGGCGGTCGTCACGCCCCTTACCATAGACTTGCATTAAGGGGACGGGCCGTGATGTCATGAGGGGTGGAGCCATGACGTCACGCTGCTCCGGCCCCTGTATCGCCCGTCATTACGCACAGAGCGAACTCGCTCTGCACAGTAATGATGGCGGGGTGCCGCAGCGGCGATCCCCGGGGTCCCCAGCAGCGGGACCGCGGCGATCTAACATCTTATCCCCTATCCTTTGGATAGGGGATAAGATGCCAGGGGCGGAGTACCCCCTTCAAGGACCAGAGCGTTTTTTTGCACATCTGACCACTGTCACTTTAAACATTAATAACTCTGGAATGCTTTTACTTATCATTCTGATTCCGAGAAAGTTTTTTCGTGACATATTCTACTTTAACATAGTGGTACATTTTTGTGGTAACTTGCATGCTTTCTTGGTGAAAAATCCCAAAATGTGATGAAAAATTTGAAAATTTAGCATTTTTCTAACTTTGAAGCTCTCTGCTTGTAAGGAAAATGGATATTACAAATAACATTTTTTTTATTCACATATACAATATGTCTACTTTATGTTTGCGTCATAAAATTGACGTGTTTTTACTTTTGGAAGACACCAGAGGGCTTCAAAGTTAAGCAGCAATTTTCCAATTTTTCACAGAATTTTCAAACTCACTATTTTTCAGGGACCAATTCAGGTTTGAAGTGGATTTGAAGGGTCTTCATCTTAGAAATACCCCACAAATGACCCCATTATAAAAACTGCACCTCCCAAAGTATTCAAAATGACATTCAGTCAGCATTTTAACCCTTTAGGTGTTTCACAGGAATAGCAGCAAAGTGAAGGAGAAAATTCACAATCTTCATTTTTTACACTTGCATGTTCTTGCAGACCCAATTTTCGAATTTTTACAAGGGGTGAAAGGAAAAAATTTATATTTGTATTTGTAGACCAATTTCTCTCGAGTAAGCACATACCTCATATGTCTATGTAAATTGTTCGGTGGGCGCAGTAGAGGGCTCAGAAGCGAAGGAGCGACAATGGGATTTTGGAGAGAACGTTTTTCTGAAATGGTTTTTGGGGGGCATGTTGCATTTAGGAAGCCCCTATGGTACCAGGACAGCAAAAAAAAAAAAAAAAAAAAAAAACCCACATGGCATACCATTGGAAACTAGACCCCTTGAGGAACGTAACAAGGGATAAAGTGAGCCTTAATAACCCACAGGTGTTTAACGACTTTAGCATATGTAAAAAAATTTATTTATTTTTTTCCACTAAAATGTGTGTTTCCCCCCCAAATTTCAAATTTTTGCAAGGGTTAACAGCAGAAAATACCCCCCAAAATTTGTAACCCCATCTCTTCTGAGTATGGAGGTACCACATAAGTTGACCTGAAGTGCACTACGGGCGAACTACAATGCTCAGAAGAGAACGAGTCATATTTGGCTTTTTTAGAGCAAATTTTGCTCGGGGCATGTCGCATTTAGGAAGCCCCTATGGTGCCAGGACAGCAAAAAGGAAATAAAAAAAAATAAAAAAAACATGGCATACCATTTTGGAAACTAGACCCCTTGAGGAACGTAACAAGGGGTACAGTGAGCATTTACCCCCCACTGGTGTCTGACAGATCTTTGGAACAGTGGGCTGTACAAAATTTTTCATTTTCACAGACCACTGTTCCAAAGATCTGTCAGACGCCAGTGGGGTGTAAATTTTCACTGCACCTCTCATTAGATTCCGTGAAGGGGTGTAGTTTCCAAAATGGGGTCACATGTGGGGTTTTTGTTTTTTTTGCGTTTGTCAAAACCGCTGTAACAATCAGCCACCCCTGTGGAAATCACCTCAAATGTGCATGGTGCACTCTCCCTTCTGGGCCTTGTAGTGCGCACACATATGGGGTATCTCTATACTCAGGAGAAATTGCGTTACAAATTTTGGGGGGCTTTCCCCCCCCCCCCCTTTTACCTCTTGTGAAAATGTAAAGTATGGGGCAACACCAGTATATTAGTGTAAAAAAAAAAAAAAAAAAAAAAAAAAATTTACACTAACATTCTGGTGTAGACCCTAACATTTCCTTTTCATAAAGGGTTAAAGGAGAAATAGCCCCCCCAAAGCTTGTAACGCAATTTCTCCCGAGTACGGCGATACCCCATATGTGGCCCTAAACTGTTGACTTGAAATACGACAGGGCTCCAAAGTGAGAGTGCCATGCGCATTTGAGGCCTACATTAGGGATTTGCATAGGGGTGGACATAGGGGTATTCTACGCCACTGATTCCCAAACAGGGTGCCTCCAGCTGTTGGACGGCAATACTGGCAGTTGCTGTTTTGCAACAGCTGGAGGCTCCGCTTTGGAAAAAGTGGCGTACCGGACGTTCTTATTGGGGGGGGGGGGGGGGGGGAAGGGGGGTACTGTGTAGGGGTATATGTAGTGTTTTTAACTTTTTATTTTATTTTGTGGTAGTGTAGTGTAATGTTTTTAGGGTACAGTCACATGGGCAGAGGATTACAGTGAGTTTCCCAGCGCAAAATTTGCTGCATCTCAAACTTGCAGCGAGAAACCCGCTGTAAAACCCTCGCCCGTGTGAAGGTACCCTGTACATTCACAGGGGGGGGCGCACCAGCTGTTGCAAAACCACAACTCCCAGCATGCATGGTCTGTTAGTGCATGCTGGGAGTTCTAGTTTTGCAACAGCTGGAGGCACACAGGTTAGGAAACAGAGTTGGAAACAGACAATGTTTTCCAACCAGTGTGTCTCCAGTTGTTGCAAAACTACAACTCCCAGCATGCCCAGACAGCTGAAGGGCATGCTGGGAGTTGTAGTTTTGCAATATCTGGAGGGCCCCAGTTTGGAGACCATTGTATAATGGTCTCCAATCTGTGCTCTTCCAGCTGTTGCAAAACTACAACTCTCAACATGAAGGGCCAGATGTTGCTGAACTACAACTCCCAGCATGCCTGGACAGTCAGTGCATGCTGGAAGTTGTAGTTTTGCAACAGCTGGAAGAGCACAGATTGGAGACCATTATACAATGGTCTCCAAACTGGGGCCCTCCAGATGTTGCAAAACTACAACTCCCAGCATGCCCAGACAGCCAAAGGCTGCCTGGGCATGCTGGGAGTTGTAGTTTTCAGACTCTTAGAAGCAGCAATGAAGATCTTTACTGGTGCCTCTGAGGACCATGTACTTACCTGCCAGCCCCGCCGCTGCTCCTCCACGTGGCCGGTCCCACCGCTGCTCCAGGTAAGGCCGCAGGTCCCCGCGAGCCACCGCAGCCATCTTACCCCGTTCTGCCCGACTTCCAGGGGCGGGCAGTGCGGGAGATCAGAACTTTCACCCCAGGTCACTGTGATTGGTCCAGAGGGACCAATCACAGTGATCGATGACCAGGACCATCAATGGATGGTTCTGGGGGGTGAAGCAGAAGTTGTCTCCTGCTGGAAACAGCGGGACTTCTGCTGGTTAACCCGTGCGATGCTGCGCATTGCCGGGTTAACTGAATGTCATTTAGAAACGTCGGGATGCACGAACAACCCAGCGTTTATATATGACATTCTGTGGGAAGGGGTTAATCAGATGCACCTAGATCTGCAACAGTCGCAGTTGACAGATCAGGGTGCACTGCAAAGTGAATAACCGTCTATGTGAGCAAGATGAAATTTTCAGTGGAGGGATGTAAACAAATGGAAAGTTGCAGACAAGTTGCGCCAAATATATGGGAAAATAAGCTCTACAGTCTCTGATAAATCTTTGTCATTGTCTTTAAAATAAAACCATAGGTAGAACAGGATAAACAGATAAAATCCCTAGATCTACCCTAGATACAACCCTGGGAGGAAGAACTCAAATCTAACTGGTTCCTGACATAACAGCTTAGGCAACGTTCACAATGTACCAGCGCAGCTGGATGGAGTTTTAGGGTAGAGTCACACACACTGCATCTGCATAGTATTTGAAGATGTGAATGCGCTGCCGGCAGTCACAGAGCGCAGCTCCCTGCTGCGGCCGGGTAGATGTGTGTCAGTTTGTGACTTCCAGTGGGAAACCCACAACTACGAGCGGACACACAGAGCTACAGGGAGGATGAAGCTCGCTCTGCCGTTACTCTGTGAAGGCGGCTCATTCACGGTGTCAAATATATTCTGTGGATGCACTGTGTGTAACCCTACCCTTAGAAGGAGAAAATCACACAATGCATGGGTTTGGAGGTCATACTGCATATTTTCAAATGGCCTAAGGGTATTCAGTAGTGACCTACAGGGCAGTGTCCAGTCTTAAATAATTTAACATAAAAAGACAAGATTATTTATTAATAATTAAATGTATGGGAAAGACCTTTTAAGACTTTGCAAAAAAAAAATTCACCTTTAAATAATTTTGAAAATAGGAAAGGAAACTGATAATGGAGAGGACACAACACTGACACTCTGGGATAAGGCATAACTCTACTGCTTTATAGCAGAAGGCCTATCAGGAGAAGTGGTAGTCCAGTTGTGTTTACCTGACATACATCTTTTACACTGAAATTTTAGGTTTTAAAATATACCTGTCACTTAGAAAAGCTATTAACATGTCACAGGGACATGTCAAAAGTCTTGATCACTCTGGGTCTTGGTGCCGAGTCTCATACCAATCAGTAGAAAGAGACCAGAGAAGTGCACAGCATTGCCATATGATTGCAGGCTCAGCGGGGATAATCATCAAGACATGTGTAGAGTAAGAATGGTGCAGTTGTCCATAGCAACCAGATTCCTTTCATTTTTATCAAGGCATCTGAAAAATTAAATAAGCTATCTGCTTGGTTGCTATGGGCAACTGGTCACCTTTTCCTCTGCACATGTTTTGATAATCCCCCCCCATAGAGATCTTTGTCTTGTTGCTCCATAGACTTCTACTGGAGCATCGACACAAAGATTCTCCGGAATCAGTGCGGGTCTCTGCACAGAGACCCAGACCAAATCAAAACCTCTGACATGTCAAAAGTTTTTCTATGTGACAACAGGTAACAAAAATTAAGTAAATAAATAAAAAATATATGTACCTTCGGCACCTTATCACTGCATTCATGCTTATTAGCCCCAGGCTGACTGGATTGTGCTGGAGGGCAGTGAAGACCTTCTGTCCTGCCTTTTACTGAATGCTCAGGAGTGCGACCTTCTGTGATCAGTAGAGCCAGGTACACCAGGAAATCCTCCGCTTCATATTCAAAGAACTCATCCAACGAGTCTACAAGAAAGCACAATATATACAGTTAACTCAGGATCAAAAGCTGCTAAACCGACAAAGCAGGACTTTTCCATTCACATTTTACTATCATGAACACATACCCTGAACTGCCAGAAACATTCTCCAATTTATTCCTGGCACAACTACTGTAAGTGAATGTCAGGAACATCTGGTATTACTTCACCTATACCTAGCATGGCTAAAGATCTACTAATTAAAATCTATTACCATGTTAAAAAAGGAGTTTTATAAATTGACATCAAGCGAGAAGAAAATGTCACAAGTTCTCGAGATAAGATTTGCCCCATTCCATTTAGTGACCTGGTTTATAAAGTGGTACTCCGCTGCTCAGTGTTTGGAACAAACCGTACAGAACGCTGGAGCAGGCGCTGGGAGCTTGTGACGTCATAGCCCCGTCCCCTCATGATGTCACACCCCCTCCCATAGACTTGCAGGGCTATTACGTCACGAGCTCTTGGCGCCTGCTCCAGCGTTCGGAACAGTTTGTTCCAAACGCTGAGCAGCGGAGTACCACTTTAACCAGCCCACACAGCAGAAATAATATGTCAGTGTTGTGGTCTGATCCCTTACAGTATACTCAATCCACAGCTGTTAAGGGAAGTAAGCAACACTAGGTACGTGTCTATTAGGACTATTGTGTGTCAAATGGTGATACAAAGTAAACGCATTGTCCTTTATGTCACATTATGGCAAGACCAATTCTTATTGCAACATCTATCTTTGATCTGGAGTGTTCCCAAAGTTTAGTGACTGATATCGATGTTTGCGAAGCGTTAACAACATTTGTTTTTCAAAATGTTTTTTCGTATACAAGCACCAAAGCTGGCTCCGAGACAACACAGGCTTTTCCTTGCACCATCTGGATACACATCCCCCACTGCCGTTTCTGGCATCATAGTCTTAAAGTGTGAAAATAAATAATCTAAAAAAAAAAAAAGGCTCACATTTTCCAATATTTTCACAGAAGAGAAATGCTTTCATGTTACACCGATATGGGAATTCTGTAAAGGTTCCTACTGCAGGTGTCCCTTCTTGCAGCTGGCACTAGATGCCTCATATACCCACTTCAACCATATGGGCCAGCTAGGAGTCCCTTTATCCAAAGCTGCGACCTGCTAGCTACAGTCTCCTTCACCAATGCCAGCATGGCAGATTAAGGCCGCACATTCCACAAATCCTTAACAATGTGACGTTACACAACTGTATGTCCATTTAAAAGTATATAGCAGGAAGGGAGTTCAGAAATCTAATAAAAAAAAATACATACAAAATAATATATACATACAGTGATCCCTCAACTTACAATGGCCTCAACATACAATAGTCTCAACATACAGTTGTCTTTTCTGGACCATTGTAAGTTGAAACCAGACTCAACATACAATGTACAGACAGTCCAGATCTGTGAAACGTGTCAATGGCTGGAAGAACTGACCAATCAGAATAGACAATAACTGGTAAAACCCCTGTTTTACTGAAGTGCCTGCACTGACTGGTGTCTGGTAGCGCCCCCTACAGTACAGGGAGGTATTACATGTTCTGTACACTTTACCTGTATCAGGGATAGCTGCTCCTTTGGACACCAGGTGAGGGCGGCTCCATGTTACTTTTTTAGGACATAGGCCCTCATTTACTTAGAAAATCGGGTTGTAAGTCTATGCTGCTTTCTTACCCGACTGCTTTTTTCCCCTGGTATTTATTATTATGTCGCATCCTGTTTGTCGCACGTGGGTTTTGTAGGTTTTGGTTTCCAACTCCTCCACAACAATTCAACAAATTCGGGTTGGAAACCTTTATAAATACGTGGGAAAGCTCAGAATTGTTGGGTTATGCCCCTTTTTCGGGTTTGGGAGAATCCACATCGGGTCCGTCGGGAAAAAATGTTGCATCGTGTCGCAGACTGGCGAACGATGTCTGCGACATGTCGCAGACAAAGATGCGCCAAAAAAAAAAAAAAAAAAAAAAAAAAAAAAACAACGACAAAAGAAGTCGGGTTTAGAATAGTAAATGAGGGCCATTATGTGTACTGGACAGGACCCTGAAGAAGCTCCTGTCCTCTACATAGACAACCGTTTCCCAACTAAAGGTCCTCCAGCTGTTGCAAAACTACAACTCCCAGCATGCCCGGACAGCCTTTGGCTGTCCGGGCATGCTGGGAGTTGTAGTTTTGCAACAGCTGGAGGCTCCCTGCTTGGGAAACACTGACATAGACCGTGATTTACAGCTCCCAGCAGATCTTTATTACTTTTATAAGGATTTGCTTTATAAGGATTTTCTTTATCTATATTAGTTATCTACTTATTTTTCTTTAATCCTCACTTTTTCCTATTTTTTGGATGACATTTTGGTGGCTTCAGAACCAATTACCAGGTTTCCAGGAGTTCTGGTCTCAACATACAATGGTTTCAACATAGAATGATCGTCCTGGAACCAATTAATATAGTAACTTGAGGGACCACTGTACTGCCTATTTAATCGTTTTTTCTATTCACATTAAAAAGCTCTACTTAGGCTACGTTCACACAGTATATTTTTACTTGTCTCTCCTGACGATAGACAGATGCACATAGGAAAAAGCCGAAAACCTCCAATGAAGGGTTAATGTTTCTTCTACGCTTGTAAATGTTATGCATACTGAAACACTGGTGTGGAATCATTTGTTTCTTTATGAAGAAGAAGAATTCATAAGAAAAGGACAAAGATCTCATTGTACTAGTTCCAGTCAGAGCCCATACAGTAAGTACCACCAGCTGGCAGGACTGCTCACACATTACCCACACTCACTGCTTTGTTTACGTTTATGACAGCATTTCTATAAAGGTTTAATAGATTGCCATGAATGTCAAATCCCCAATTACAGCAAAGATTATGGGAGGAATAATAGCGCAGTAATAGAAGTGAAGAGCACGCCATAAAACTGACACATGATGGCATCACTCATCCTACACAGAACATCAGTCATATTTACTGGGGGGACTGGGAGGCAGCTTTCTGTATGCAGTGTGGTGGGGATATGTGTCACAATATTACAACTACACTAAGGATTAATGCTTCATAACCATCTGGAGGCCAAGAACTCGAAGAGACAACTATTGTTTGGAATATGGAAGTGGCCTTATGTGTCAGTGTAATGCAAAATAGTATGGGTGTCCTGAAAACTGCTTTAAAAAAAAAAAAATAAAAAAAAAAAAAATAAAATAAAAAAAAAAAAAGGTACTCCCCTGGAATTTTTTTATTTTATTTTTTTAAATCAACTGGTGCCAGAAAGTTAAAACAGATTTGTAAATTACTTCTATTTAAAAATCTTAATCCTTCCAGTACATATCAGCTGCTATATGCTCCACAGGAAGTTTTTTATTTTTTTATTTATTTTCTGTCTAACCACAGTGCTCTCTGCTGACACCTCTGTCCATGTCAGGAACTGTCGAGAGCAGGAGAGGTTTGCTATGGGGATTTACTCCTGCTCCGGACAGCTCCTGACTAGGACAGAGGTGTCAGCAGAAAGTACTGTGGTCAGACAGAAAGGAAAATTAAAAAGAAAAGAACTTCCTCTGGAACACACAGCAGCTGATAAGTACTGGAAGGACTACATTTTTAAATAGAAGTAATTTACAAATCTGTTTACATTTCTGGCACCAGTTGATTTAAAAATTTTCTTTTAATAATTAATAATAATAAATAATATAAAAAAAGCTTTCCAACGGAGTCCCCCTTCAAGATAGGGGGAGAGAGAGAAAGAGAGAAAGAAAGAGAGAAAGAAAGAGAGAAAGAAAGAGAGAAAGAAAGAGAGAAAGAAAGAGAGAAAGAAAGAGAGAGAGAAAGAGAGAGAGAAAGAGAGAGAGAAAGAGAGAAAGAGAGAAAGAGAGAGATCAAGCAAGATCATGTGATACAGGTATCAATTAAATTACAGCATCATTAGTACAAATATATAAAATCCAAAGCATGTAATACAAAAGTGAAGCATATCATTGCGCTGTTACAAGGTGTCTCTGTGCTACAGGGGTGAATAAAGTGTCCCCACAGTATGTAAACTAATTATAATCAACAAAATATACATAATCATAACAGCTGAAAATATGTAATTAACTTACAGGGCGAGAAAGAACCACTATATATTTTTATATATACACACAGCTATAGAGGCAGAAAGGAAACTGCTGCTTAAATTAGGCTTTTATGTTCAACATCTTAAAAAAATTTAGATGATTTTTTCTAATTTTCCAATTTAATATCTATATTTTAAATTAAGCCTGGAATCTTACAGTTTATTATTCCAACCACTAGGTTCAACACTAAGTTGATCCTTCCGGTTCAGTACAGATCACTTTCCAGCAGTGCCTTCTTATCATAGACAGAAGTACATTGAAAGGTGACACCAGTATAATGATAAAACAATAGATGTTCACAGCTCAGCCTCCCCATGGAAAGGTCACAGGCCATGCCTGAAACCTTTCCCATCCATAGGACAGCTGCAGTCTATTTTCACTTATGTCCTTGCTGTTAAGAATATCTCTAAATGCTGTTGAAAACAGCTCAGATGAAATGGCTGCTCCCATGGATAACTGCTAAGACTAAGCTCTTATATGATAAGCCATAGTGTCTGAGTTGTGGGTCAGCGCTTTAGGTGTTAAAGAGCAGCAGACATCAGATGAACAATGCGCGCCCTCTTGTTCCTCATTGTGTCTGCTTCATCCCATCTCCTATCCACTAACGCCCCCCCCCGAATTGTGCTCTCCCGGAGGGGAATAGCAGCTTTAATACCCCGATCTCGCAGTGTAGAGAAGCAGAGGTAAGAGGCTTCTGTATGGGGACACCTCAAAACCAAGGGGAAGCCTGCAGAATTTTTGGGGAAATCTCCTTTAAAAGACCATCTCCACCTCTAGTCATCACCTGAGGCTGGTGGGGCCCAACCTGGTATAAAAGGGGCCACAGACAAGTTGGTAAGAGCAGCTTCACAGTGATGTCACATGACCATGTCTTCCAGTCAACAGGAAGAACTTTTTGCAGGGGAGGTTTTTTTTTTTTTTTTTATGGTTATGGATAAGAGGGATCCCCACATTATAGAGATGTTATGTCATCCTGGCATAGAGAAAACCTGACATAATTGACTCATAGATCATGGTGTGATGTTATGCGGAGCATATGACATTTGTCAAGTCCTGCTGCTATAGGTAGTACATGTGCTGTTGTACAGTTATTACTCAGAAAACCTAGTAAATTACTAGAAATGCTCTTCTACTGTCCTATGGTACAAGCAATGTGTGCTTAGTGTGAGCAAAGTAATTCCAGGCACCAAAGCCTAAAAGAACAGCATGTCATCCCTATAAAGACAGGGTCCTGGAGAACACACACAAGGATGAGCCATGATACAGTCACATAAGCTGCTTTGCATTACTGTAACAATAAATCCTAATAATAATAATAATAATAATAATAATAATAATAATAATAAATGCTTTAGCCGACCATTACATCAGTCATGCCGTATTCACAATCGCTACTGTCTAATGTAAATGCAAATAAAGTTTTATTTGCACAGGGAAGTGGGATATAGGGATTTACAACCCAATTCATATGGGTCAAGGAATAAAAACAGGGAGAGCACCAAGTGACCCCTTCGGTTACAATATCATGTATCAGCAGAGTCACTTGTAGGATATTGCTTGTGACTTTCCCATAAATAGCAGAATAGGTGACAATTGTGTAGAACGTGCAGCTGATGTCATCCATTACTCAGGGGCTGTATACATAGACCACATTCATTTGTCTACAGGGCTTTGTTTCAGGCTTCAGATATACACATTTATTTATTTCCGATTCACTACACGGCTCTTTCAGTGCATCTTGTATAGAGACATTATTACATATGGCTCAGCAAATGGCAAGTGTCTTGTCTACAATGATAACAGTGATGACATAACATGGGCTATACTATAAATAACCATTGAGTACAATCCTGTACACACTTGTTTAACCCATCTGACACCCCAGGGGGCTACTATACATTTGCAGAGCTGTCAGTGGGTTAACTCTTTCGGCACTGTCACAACAACAGATGGCTAGATCTACTGTAGGGACATTCACTTGTAGAGATGAGCGAACTTACAGTAAATTCGATTCGTCACGAACTTCTCGGCTCGGCAGTTGATGACTTATCCTGCATAAATTAGTTCAGCTTTCAGGTGCTCCTGTGGGCTGGAAAAGGTGGATACAGTCCTAGGAGACTCTTTCCTGAAAGCTGAACTCATTTATGCAGGATAAGTCATCAACTGCCGAGCAGTTTGTGACGAATCGAATTTACTGTAAGTTCGCTCATCTCTATTCACTTCAGCAGGTTCAGGCTGAAAATTGTTCTTTCTATTTTACAAATCTACCAGATTGACAGCTAGAGGTAAGTAGATGTCCTGTGGAAAGCAGAATAAAGTCACATTGAAAAACCTGTCACACAAGCCTGAAGAAAACCCTTAGGCTAGGTTCACACTACGGAATTTCCATCAGCAATTTCGCTTTGAAATTGCAGGCAGAAATTCCGCTTGCTAAAATGTATAGTGTAGTGAATGGTTTTCCCTTCACAAATTCACACTGCGGAATTTGTGAACGGAAAATCCGCTTGGAAATTTCCGCCTGAAGAATGGCGTTGCTCTTTCTTCAGGCGGAAATACTCGCGGAACACAATGCAGTCTATTGGAGACTCACTGATTCAGTCGGCGCTGACCGAATCTCTGGGCGGAAATTTCGCCGTTGGCTGTCCGGGCATGCTGGGAGTTGTAGATTTGCAACAGCTGGAGGCACGCTAATCAGGAAACACTAGCCAACTGGCTGCACATGCATAGTGTAGACACTCCCTGTATGCAAAGCCCATTGCTATTGATTATGGAGTAGGGCCATAACCGCACAGTTCTATAAACAGAATGGTAAGCTAGCTAGGGTGGAGATATAGGGGTGCAGAGGTTTAGGATGTACCCATTCTAGTTTGCTAAAAAGTGTCCATAGCTGACAAGTGATAGTGGAATGAGGGACGAGGTGTTGTGTTACATATCTTGCTGCATGGTCCAAAAAGCTTTAAAGCCATGCATCTGGGTTGTGGGGTTACAATACATTTACACAATGAGGGACATTTATCAAAACCTGTTTGGAAGAAAAGTTTACCAGTTGCCCATAGCAACCAGATTCCTTCTTTTATTTTACAGAGGCCCTTTTTTAAAATAAAAAAAGTGATCTAATTGGTTGCCATATCCCTCACATGGGTCTCCGGCATCAAAGTGCAGTAATAGCGGTCTTTTATTCCCCAGATGCATTCACATTAAATACTTCTGTTGTCTGTAGATTTAAAAATAACAATAATAAAAAAGGGGCTAATGTTCTCCATAGATTAATTAAATAAAAAAAAAGTGTGTGTGTGTTTGGGGGGGGGGGGGAAGGTGACACACACACACCCATATCGGGGTTTCTGCGGCAGAAACATCAGCTGAGGAAATTAAGTTGTGAGCACAGTGCAGCAGAATCCCATTGAAATCCATATACAGAAATTGTGCTGTGTGAACATAGACTTATAGTAGAGGGGGATTATCCGGTACCCACATGCTCCAAAGGCTGTCCAGGCTTGCTCAGAGTGGTCATTTTACAACAGCTGGAGGCGCACTGGTTGGGATACACTGCCACTATTATAGTTATGCCCCTTGGTCTTAGGTTCTCTTTAAACGCATGTGGTCTCTATGAAGTTTGTCGCCAAATGTCTTGTCTAACTTTTTTGTTTTCCTATTCCCTTGTATCATTTAATTTTTCCTATTTGTTGGCTCGACCTTCTGTGTCATCCTTTTTATGTTGCTGTTGTAAAGTTTGAAAAATCTGTTTAATAAAATAAACATATATATATATATAAAAAACGCATGTTGCTTACTGGGACAATATCTCAGTGCTGCAAGAGTAACACGGATGTTCCCATAGAGGCACACTTCAACCCAGCCATCCCTAGAAGCATAAGGACTATTTACAGATATCACTGACAGTATGGTAGTGATCCATAAAAATTATAATGATAATATAGGTGGTGTTGGCAGATAAGAACCAGTTGGCCCATCTAGTCTGCCCAATATCCCAAATACTATGAAAAGTCCCTGGCCCTCTCTCATATAAAGGATAGCCATGTAGTGTGTATAATATATATATATATATATATATATTATATATATATATATATATATACACATATACACACACACACACACACACCTCATCCATGCTTTAAACTCCTTCACTGTATTTTCAGCGACCACTTCTGCAGGAAGGCTATTCCATGCATCCACTACTCTCTCAGTAAAGTAATACTTCCTGATATTCCTGCACAAACTTTTGCCCCTCTAGTAAAAAACTATTGCCTCGTGTTAGTTTTTCTTCCTTTAAATGGGCACTGTTACCAACTTTATTTTTTGATATGTTGGGGGGGAGTGAACGGGCTAGCAAAAAAAAAAATAAGTAAAAAAAATAAAAAAAAAAATAGGATGGTGGGAGCTACCCTTTAAATATATTTTCCTCCTTTACAGTTTTGATTCTCTATTTATTTAAAAAGATTATTAAAAATAAATAATTCCATTATTTAAATAATTTCATTATTAGTGGCACCATGCTCCGCGGCACTATAATATATTATATATAAATATATATATTATATATATATATATATATATATATATATATATATATATATATTCCCACTGGTCCCTGTTCCCATTGGGGCTCACAATCTAAATACCAAATTCTACTATTAGTATGTTTTAGAGTAAGTGGCCACTTAGTGACTAAATTATAAGCCATCTTGCACTTTATTAGATATCTTGATTGACCATATCAAGAAGTTGGAGTATCATTAATCCCCATACATGTAAAAGTAGTAAATATCTGAACAGACATTTTATTTGGAATAACATATGCACCAGATGTATAAAATGGCAAAGCAGGGTATAGTGCAGTGTTTCCCCAACCAGGGTGCGTCCAGCCGTTGCAAAACTACAACTCCCAGCAAGCCCGGACAGCCAGAGGCTGTCCGGGCATGCTGGGAGTTGTAGTTTTGCAACAGCTGGAGGCACCCTGGTTGGGGAAACACTGGTTGTGTGTGACTCCGGGTGCAGAAAGTCATGTGAGGTGCAAAGTGTTGCTGAAGGGAAAGATAATGAAAATGTAAGTTCTGCTGAGAAGAGAAATTAGTTACACAGGGCAAAGAGGTATTAACCCGAGGAGCGGCAGTAATTCTCCAGCGGAGATCAGAGCGGCCACGGCCTGACGTCTAATAACCGTGGATCCTGTAGCTGGAGCAATTAATCCTCTCAGTTCATCATTGCATGATCCTCAGGTACCTCCACATGAAAACACCCTGTGAGTGGGGCATGGAAAGCTATAGCAATACTGGGAGACAAAAGAAAACACTTCAAATAAGCATATAGAGAAACTGAAAACCTATCTCCATTTAGCTATACAGATTGTTAAGGAGGAGGGGGAGGCAAGGAACCTGATAAGTAAGGACAGAGGCATTTTTTCTTTAATATATTACGCAGTTTCATATCTTTACATACTATTGATTGATGGAAATTTTCGAATCGGAGATACACTCACCCAGGATCCATAGCATGTATCCACATCATCTGTCAGCATGATGTAATAGATCAGCTGATTCACAGTATGGTTGTGGGAAAAAAACACAGTATAGCTTGAATTTTTTCATACAAATCTTTGCTCACTCTGAGCTTAAAAGGGGTACTCCACTGGAAAACAAAAAAAAAATAAAAAAAATAAACTGGTGCCAGAAAGTTAAACATATTTGTAAATTACTTCTATAAAAAAAAAAAAAAAAAAAAAAAAAAAAAAAAAAAAAATCTTAATCCTTCCAGTACTTAGCTGCTGTTATGATCCACAGGAATTTCTTCTCTTTTTGAATTTCTTTTCTGCCTGACCACAGTGCTCTCTGCCGACACCTCTGTCCATTTTAGGAACTGTCCAGAGCAGGATAGGTTTTCTATGGGGAATTTACTTGTACTCTGGACAGTTCCTAAAATGGACAGGGGTGTCAGCAGAGAGCACTGTGGTAAGGCAAAAAAGAGAGTAACTTCCTGTGGATCATACAGAAGCTGATAAGTACTGGAAGAATTAAGATTTTTTTAATAGAACAAATTTACAAATCTGTTTAACTTTCTGGCACCAGTTGATTTAACATAAAAAAAAACATTTAGATATATATATTTAGAGATATATATATATATATATATATATATATATATATATGTTTTCCAGTAGAGTACCCCTTTAGGAGTCCAGTGGATGGTACTATTCAGTGACTGATACATGTTAGGACAGCTGTCAATCATTGAGTGAAACCGGCCCACTAGCATTCTAAATCTAGAAAGATCAAAGTTATACTAAACGTTTATTTTACCACAACACTATCTAGCAAGATGATGAGCTCCTCCTGCTTTACAACACGATGCTGGCAGATTTGTCAACATTTTCATTAGTGACCTCTTTCCTTTAAGGTGGGTACTCCACTGCCCCAGCGTTCGGAACTAAAATGTTCCCAACACTGGGTGCAGGTTTCGGGGGTTGCCACACCACCTCCCATAGACTTTCATTGAGGGGGCATGCACGTGATGTCACGAGGGGGGCGTGATGTCACCACCGAAGCCTGCACCCAGCATTTGGAACATTTAGTTCCAGACGCTGGGGAAGTGGAATACCCCTTTAAGATTCATGTGACCTTTAAGCATTATACCAATATAATTCTGTCTCAATCTGCCACCAATAAATCCTTAGTGAGAAAGTAAACAAAGGTATGTCTGATACAATAGATAAGATGCCTATGTTAAGTAAGAGATGGCTGCCACCTGTTCTTCCCACTACCATAAAGTGATGGCATAACACTAGGATCTCATGGCTATATGACCAGCAAGGTCCTGACTTTTTGAGATCCCCACAGATCATGAGAAAGAAGAGGACTCAGCTCTGCCATCTTTGTTCACCCTACTGACTTTGACTGGAGTGGCAGCATGCACGATTGACAGACAGAACATAAAGGACCACTATTTAAGCGATCAATAACTGCAGGGCTGTTTAAAGGAATTTGAGGGCCTCAAGCAAAAAGAACATGGAGGCCCCCCTCCTTGATGTTCACGCACGTCATGCTCTAGGGCCGGCGTCATGATGTAGTAACGCCGCCCCTTGAATTCTAGGAGCGCGACGTGAGTAAATGTCGATACGAGGCCCCCACATTAGGTGCAACAGAGTTCCCCCACATTAGGTAGGCAGTGATCCCCACAGGCATACTTCCTCCAGCCATATACAGTGTATGGCTGTAGGCTGTATGCCTGTGTGCTGCCCCACTTCAGCGCTCCGACCACCGCTCCTCCAGTCTGGCCATGGCATTAGTTCCCGGGACCAGAGAAGCGGTGGTCGGAACACCGAAGAGGAAATCCCGCTGGTCACTTACCAAGCTGGCCAGCGCACGTCTTCCTCCTCCTCGATGCTCCGGTCTTCTGCGCCTCCGTTGCTATGGGCGCACGCAGGGGGCGTCGGTGACGTCCACTATCTCCCGGCAGCCCCTGTGTTTTCAAACTTAACTCTCTGGGGCCCCGCGTTAACGGGGGCATCCCTGTGTCCCGAAAACATCTTTCGGGACACAGGGATGTCCTTAATAGTGATGGGGGGAATTGCCCCGTCGCTACAGGATGGGCAAGCACCGGCTCTGCTCGGGTCCCCGGGCCAGCTCGGGGCACCAAGCAATTGCTTGCTTTGCCTGTCCTGTAGCGACAGGCCTGGATAACTGCTTCATTGATGGGGGTCTGACTGCCAGGATCCCTACATATCTAGAGTACAGGTGATAACTTTGAATACTGAAAGAAAACATTGAAAAACCATGTATCTGGTCAGCTATTACTGAAATCCAAGCACGACATATGAGTACGTGAACATTCAACGCAACTACCAGCCATAAAATGTCTGGTCAGCGTATTAACAGTATTGCGGAGCCCGGAACGTAACACTTCTAATCACTCAGATGAACTGAGCATTGTGCAGGCAAGTTATGGATATCACCAAACACAGCAGGAGTCGGGTAATAGATGAAGCAGAGCAAAACAAGGAGGCGGCACTGCAGGTGCCTGTGTCAAAGTATCATTTACATACAATAAGAGCAGGCATGTAAATCCATGCCATCACCCGATATGCATGTAGGCCCAATTTTGTTACCTAGGATACAAAGACCAAAGAATTAGTGACGAAAGGAAGAGAACATGATCTTTACACTCTTAAAGGGTTACTCCGCTCCCCAGCATTCAGGAACTCAATGTTCACATTGAGTTCCTGAACGCTGTGTGGGCTTCCATGTTCACGCCCGCCCCCTCGTGACGTCACGGCCTGCCCCTTCAATGAAAGTCTATAGGAAGGGGGCGAGATGGCCGTCACGTTCCTTCCCATAGACTTGCATTGAGGGGGCAGGCCGTGACGTCACATGACGGGGAGTGATGTCACGAGGGGGCGGGCGTGAACACGGAAGCCCACACAGCGTTCAGGAACTCAATGTTCCGGACATTGAGGAGTAACCCTTTAAAGGGGTCCTTTATTTTATTTATTTTTAAATCAACTGGTGCCAGAAAGTTAAACAGATTTGTAAACTACTTCTATTAATAAAATCTTTATAGCAGCTGTATACTACAGAGGAAATTCTTTTCTTTTTGAATTTCTTTTTTGTCGTGTCCACAGTGCTCTCTGCTGACACCTGATGCCCGTATCAGGAACTGTCCAGAGCAGGAGAAAATCCCCATAGCGAACCTATGCTGCTCTGGACAGTTCCCGACATGGACAGAGGTGTCAGCAGAGAGCACTGTGGACAAGACAAAAATGAAATTCAAAAAGAAAAGAATTTCCTCTGTAGCATACAGCTGCTAAAAAGTAATGGAAGGGTAAAGATTTTTAATAGAAGCATTTTACAAATCTGTTTAACTTTCTGGCACCAGTTCATTAAAAAAAAAAAAAAAAAAAAAAAAAAAAAAAAAAAGTTTTCCACCAGAGTACCCCTTTAAGTGTTCCTAAATCATTGTGTGCTTAAGCCAGAGTTTTGCAACCAGTGCGCCTCCAGCTGTTGCGAAACTACAACTCCCAGCATGCCCGGACAGCCAAGGGCTGTCCGGGCATGCTGGGAGTTGTAGTTTCACAACAGCTGGAGGCACCCTGATTGAAGCAAAAGGCTAACCAAGAACACATTCGTATAAGTTTAGTGGTACAGACCTCCTGGTAAGGAGAGGTGGCTGTCCATACGAGAATGCCTTCCTCTATTGTAAATTAGGCGAGTTGTGGAACACTTAATAGGAAAGAGAGGTATATGCGAAGCAGGGGACCCCCATTCTGCTACATGAAACATACTGTTAGACATTGTCATATAGCTGGGAGATAAAATTAGGCCCCATTTTGGAGGATGCAGTTGTCGCACAAAAAACAAGGTGTATCATCTTAAAACAGAACAAAAAAATAAATAAAAAATAAAAAAAGGAACCGGCATCATGTTTTAATAGTTAACTTTCCGTTCCATTCAGGAAGTCCTGGTTGTAAAAAAAAAAAAAAAGCATTTTAAGTAACTCTTGCTTTTCCCTTTCCTATAGTTTGGCTATCTGTATGGGGGCTTCCAGACTTTCTCCTGATGGCAGATGTCTGTAAAGACTGTTGTCATTCAGACTCACTGCATACGCAACTGCTGTTTAGCCTCATGTGTACAGCATGACGTCATGAAGTGTACTTACCAGAGCTGCCATACAGCTGACTGTATTATTATAAACATGGAACAACCTCCCACAAGATGAACACTCATCTGCCTTTACTCACACATCAAACCCTTGGGTTGGGGAAGTGGATCTGACTGCCCTTGCCCTCAAATGAGCCGCTGTCCCTGATTTTGCAGAATGTGCCAGTTCACCCATTTAGGCTGGATGAGCAGGGTTGAGCAGCTGCCAGTTCCCTTTCTCGCTGAGCCAAGGGCAGCGGCCCCATAGGACCTGCATTACATACGTTTTGTTTCCTTCTATATAAAAATGCATTTTAAGACATCACTAAACAATACACTAAGAATATTTATCACCATTTTATACCGACACAAAAGATTCTGGTCTGTCGCCTTATTAGACAAGACAAACTTCCTAATAAACGATGTGAAAAGAGCCGTGTTATGTATGAGGTTAGCTACCTGTCTCCACCCTCAGCATCATCTCTAATCCAGCTAAGTAGTCAGCACAGAGCAGAATTTACATTCCGGTTCTAGCTAGTCTGCTTAACCACATCCTCTAAGGCAGCGTTATCCAACCAGGGTGCCTCCAGCTGTTGCAAAATTACAACTCCCAGGATGCCTGGACAGCCGAAGGCTTGAGGCACCCTGGTTGGGAAACACTGCTCTAATGTATGGTGATGTCCTCATGATCCCCTAACATGAACTACAATACCCATCATTGTGGAGTATGTGCTGGAACGATTCACGCAGCAATAATCACAGGACAGATTAAATCACTATAAACTAGACAGATTTCCCATTCAGAAGTCTGGAAAAGCTGGATAACAACCCCTATGGAAACAGAAATGTGTGCATCATGCTGCCCGCCACCATCTTGCAGTTGCTGTCTCCTCAGCAATAGCACCTAGGAGCTGCTGACTGACTCTGCATTTGCACTCTTCAGTCCATGTTAAAAAATAAATAAATAAAAAAAATAATAAAAAACGTATGCGGTTGCAGTACGGTTTTTAAACCGGAGTCAAAACCGTGGTTGACCACGATTTTGTCTCCGGTTTAAAAACCGTACTGCAACCGCATACGTTTTTTTTTTAACATGGACGTCAATGGGAAACGCACATGTATACGGTTCCATACGGGAAAAACGTATACGTTTTTACTTTGCACATGTGCATTTGAACCCTAAAGTCCCCACCCAAGACCCCTCCTGTTAAAAATGGACAAAATTTTCAAAAACGTATGGTTTTTTTTCTATAAAAACTGACGGAACTGTATACAATTTTAAAAACAGTATACTGTTTAAAAACGCATACGGTTTACTTTTTTCCATACTGTTCCATCCGTTTTTTTTGCCATACGGTTTTCTTTAGAAAAACGGATTGAAAACAGTATGGCAAAAACGTAGAGTGAACCCAGCCTAAAATAGGAAATTGGTCTTGTTTTTTAGGCCTTGATTTTTATTGGATAAAAGGAAGGTTAGTAGTGGGGTCTCAATCCCTTTCTAGGTGGCTACAGGTTCTCAGACTAACCCAGATCAGCACAGGTGCTGAAGACAGCTCATCACTAGTAAGCCACCTATATAAACAGGGAGGAGATCTGTCTAGTCAGCACTGGACATTTATTTTGTGTTTTTAATGCCTGTGTGTGAGGCTATAAGGGAGAGAAGCCCTGTTTAAGACTTAAGTCCATGTACCTTTGCCTAACAGCTATTTGCCTGCCTCATTACAACAAATCTCCCACTTTTGGTATTAAAAAAAAAAAAAAAATATTCGGAATGTCCACATTAAATGCATATGCATTCTGTGCAGAGTCCGCAGGAAGAATGAACATTTTCTCTTTTTTTGTGGATACGGAATTTCCGTGCCAGAAATATCTGGCACAGCAATTCCGCCGTGCTCACAGCACAGCAGAGTCCCATTAAATTTAGATTCCATAGTGTGAACATAGCCTTAGGATTTTAATTTCAGGCTGTATTGCCCAGTTCTACTTCTGGACCTGTGATCTCTATTTGTGACACTCCAAGGGGGAGATTTATCAAAACCTGTCCAAAGCAAAAGTTGCCCTTAACAACCAGATCACTTCTTTTATTTTTGAAAAGGCAACTGAAAAAATAAGAAGCGATCTGATTGGTTGCTACGGGTAATTCAGTAACTTTTACTCTGGACAGGTTTTGATAAATCTCCCCTCAAGTGTCTATAGCAGACTACACTCTATACCAGCGGTCTTCAAACTGTGGCCCTCCAGATGTTGCAAAACTACAACTCCCGGCATGCCCGGACAGCCAACGGCTGTCCGGGCATGCTGGGAATTGTAGTTTTGCAACATCTGGAGGGCCACAGTTTGAAGACCACTGCTCTATACAGTAAGAAAATCATTGGCAGAAAAGCTTCCCGTCTGCTGGAACGGGCACAAAAGTCAGACAGAAACTGCACAACTTTCCAGCACTGCACAATACTACTTGGCAGAAAGAGAGGTGCTAAGGCTTTATTGTTAATGGGAAATACAGAATACAAGAGAGACCCCGAGCAGAATGCCATACATAAAGAAGGCGAACCAGGGGGTTCCTAATGCCGAATGCGAATGACACCGGATACAAATGTCATTTATGTAACATGTCGACACTAGGGTGCAAAGAATCTTTGAAACAATAGAATATGTAATTACAACAGATTCTGTATTCCTGAAGATTATCTACTCGTGAAAGGAATTTTATTACAATACTTTTCACTACCCATTCTTAAAAATGGGGCCTGTTGGGGCTGCTGGAGGAACTTCTTTTATAAGCAAGTTTATTTTATTGCTTTACAGCGATGATGGGAATGAGAAGGCACTGGCAGCAGTGCATGGAAGAGGACTACCCTGTCCTGAACACACACATGACTACATGAAGCTTCCCACACAGTATACAAGGCATGGAGTGACTATATAAAGTGTTTGTCACACACCTTTGTTGTGTTACCATAGTACACAACAGTGTCAGTGTCTCCAACTCCACGTGAAGGCTACAGACACTGCCCGAGGGGCACACTCAGTAACTTCTGCTCCAAGATTTTTGTCTTTCACAAAGAAGGAAGAGAAAAAAAAAAAAATAAAAAATAAAAAAAAATTCACATAGCAACAGGCTGAGGTTTGGGATTGGCGGGCGCATGTCCTCAGACAGGAGAGGGCTTCTATGGTTTCCTGCTCCTTGGCAGCCAGTGTTCTGTTTGTTTCTCCTCCTGTGAACTCCGCTGGATTTTGCTCCACTTCAGGATCTCAGGCAAGAACATCCACATAAGCCATAAAATAATAAACACGTGAGCGCTCGCTCTAAAGATGGACTGATACCAGAGAACGGGGACAGCAGAGCGGCTCTGTAATACAATACCAGGGTGCAGATAATAGAAGAATAAGGCCTCTGTTCACACTTGTGACACGGTTTCTGTCAGGAGTTCTGGCGTGTTTAACGGAAATTAAGATCTGTTCCATAAATGGCGCCACGGACCTGACGTACGTGGCCCTATACAACCTCTGATCTGTGGAGGCCTCATACGGCCCATAAAAATACTATAAATGGGACAAGCTTCTTCAGATTCTGGATTACAGTTCTTATCCAACAAGTGTTAGTTTAAGATCACGTTTCCCAAGCAGGCTGCCTCCAGCTATTGCAAAACTACAACTCCCAGAATGTCCGGACAGCCAAAGGCTTGCTGGGAGTTGTAGTTTTGCAACAGCAGGAGAGTATAATATGGCAGCATACATAGTATAGTACCATACAGTCTAACATCTGTTGTCCACTTTTTGGTTTATGTAGAGAAAAAACAAACATACAAATTAAACAAACAAAAATAAATAAATAAATAAAAATACAAACATAGGTGAAAATATATATTATATTAAATAAATATATATTTCTGCTCACACACCAGTGCCATAGGCCACTATCTCAAGAAAATATGGCCAACAAATCGGTACTGAATTTTGTGAGCTAACAAAAAGGGACTAAACATATGATCATGTGACCAGGTATTCCATAACACTGTCCGGTATAACATAGGTCAGTGTTTTGTAACCAGGGTGCCAAAGGCTGTCCGGGCATGCTGGGAGTTGTAGTTTTGCAACAGCTGGAGGCACCCTGGAATAGGTGAATAAGCAGTATACTGAGGAGCAAAACTTTAAGGGGTTATCCAGGAAAAAACTTTTTTTTTTTTTATCCATCAACTGACTCCAGAAAGTTAAACAGATTTGTAAATTACTTTTATTAAAAAAAATCTTAATCCTTTCAGTACTTATGAGCTGCTGCAGTTGAGTTGTTCTTTTCTGTCTAAGTGCTCTCTGATGACATGTGTCTCGGGAATCGCCCAGTTTAGAAGCAAATCCCCATAGCAAACCTATTCTACTCTGTGCAGTTCCCGAGACAAGCAGAGATGTCAGCAGAGAGCACTGTTGCCAGACAGAAAAGAACAACTCATCTTCAGCAGCTGATAATTATTGAAAGGATTAAAAACATTTAATAGAAGTCATTCACAAATCTATTTAACTTTCTGGAGCCAGTTGATAAAAAAAATAAAAAATAAAAGTTTTTCCTGGAATACCCCTTTAAAGTATTAGCTCAGGCTGAACCATTTCGCCGCCATGTTTGTCAGGAATTGTGAAGGAGCAGCTTCTCTCCATCTCTCCTCTGTGTGATTTGTTTGTAACAGATAACTTTATTAACAATGTCACCTAGAGACAGACAGAAGCGTTATACACATAACTACATGCAGTACACAAGTAGTTGTTGCCATAATATTATTCCTATGGATGTAACTCTGTTGCTAAGTGAATGCTAAGGGTTACATGATGTGTGTTGAGAAGGTATGGAGGGTCACATACATCTGATGTCATATTCCGACAGGACACGGACTAATCTGTGGGCTGTACCATTTTACTGTGCAGACAGGGGTCTCTGCTGTAGTAAGTTACACAAAATTACGGACAAATCCATAGCTGTTTTTATGAGGAAAGTAATACGTCCCTGATGTACAGCATGCGCAGAGATGCCTATTAGAGATGAGCGAACTTACAGTAAATTCGATTCGTCACGAACTTCTCGGCTCAGCAGTTGATGACTTATCCTGCATAAATTAGTTCAGCTTTCAGGTGCTTCGGTGGGCTGGAAAAGGTGGATACAGTCCTAGGAGACTCTTTCCTGAAAGCTGAACTCATTTATGCAGGATAAGTCATCAACTGCCGAGCCGAGAAGTTCGTGACAAATCGAAATTACTGTAAGTTCGCTCATCTCTAATGCCTATGGGTTCTCACCATCCTCATGCACGATTCACTAGGAACTTTGAGCAACTGTACTCCAAAAACAATACAACCGAGGAAGCCTATATCCTGTAAAAGGCTGGGTTCACAGAGGAGAATGTGGTTCTGGGCCTACAGTACAGAGGGTTAGGTCAGATGTGCTTTAATCTGCTGTGGATTTCACATTAGAATAAAGTTGGTGAGACCCGAGTCTGGATGCGGCTTCCCCTTTCTCCTCCTTTAGGACATATCCATCGCTGGCCATGCCAATAGTGTATGGGGGAGATTGCTGTCATCGGAATGCATGTTCAGCCATCTCATATGTACATGTATATGGCAAGCCTTAAAGCAAAACTGACAGCTGGTTCACCTGCACTAAACACAATACACAAGGTCATGATGCGGGTAAACCAGATAAAAGTTCTGGTCCCGGAGAAAGACCCATTATTGGCCGGCATTGAAGGGATACCTCATTTTAATTTGAAGAGATACCTCATTTAAAGGGGTTATCAAGCATAAGGTGATTTTAGTACATACCTGGCAGACAGTATTGGACATGCTTAGGAAGGATCTGCACTCGTCTTGGGCTAAATGGCTATGCTGTGATATTACCATTACACTGTGGCTAGCTTTCTGTGAACTTGTATTTCCTGTTTTCAGTTTTCTTGTTTGCCTACAAATCCCATGATTCCATTTTCCTCCTTCCCACACATCAGCCACCCCACCCATTGAAACATAAATGAGCTGCAGACCTGTGGTCTTCAATACAGGGTGCCTCTTGCTGTTGCATTAGTTGCAGATCGATCCCTCCACCCATTGAAGCAGACAGGCTCCCTGTCATCAGCTGACTAGTGACTCAGGTCTCGACCACATTGTAAGCTGGAAAAATCCGAGACAGCAGTTATTTTGTATGCTGTTAAAAATAAATATTGGGGTGAAAAATCACATAAGAATTGTGAGAAAACCGCCACACACAGGTACAGACACTATATTATGAACTACACTAACTTTACAGCCCCTGTAGCATAGTCAAATAAAAAAAATTCCCGGAATACCCCTTTAATTCAAATTTTCATTTTAACCCGCACTATAATGCTGTATATTGGGTTAAAAGGGGTACTCCGCTGCCCCAGCATTAGGAATATTTTGTTCTGAACCCTTGAAGCAAGTGGCGAGGGTCGTGACATCACTGCCATGCCCCCACGAGGGGGGCATGGCCGTGACGTCACGACCCCGGCCACCCACACTTAGGGTTCTTAACAAATGCCGGGTGCTGCACAGAGATCGCGGGGGTCCCAGCAGCGGGACCCCTGCGATCAGACATCTTATCCCCTATCCTTTGGATAGGGGATAAGATGTCTAGGGGCGAAATACCCCTTTAAGTATGGGTGAACGTCTGTCAGTTTTACTTAAAACACTTCCAAAATGTTTATATTGTTCAGCTATTATTCATTAACATTTATGACAATAGAACAATCTTTGTGATAATGTTAGTAACTTCTACAGATTCTAAGAAATATAAGCCATGGCTAGAGCGTTCAGCCTTGAACATTTGCCTTTTCAGGGAGATAACTTATGCTTGTGAAGGTTATTAAACAAAGACCGAACACAGGAGATAAATATCAGCCAAACAAGACTGGTGGCAGCTTATTTCCTTTCAAATGTATAGAAGGTTTGTTATATTACTTTTGCACAATAAAAACACAAGTGTATTTTAATGTAATGCTGAAATCTAAGATCCATAAATGTCTTGCCCCGATGACAGAGCTGTGTAAAGTGGTTTTTCTCCTTCCCAGGATGGCTTTTAGCTTTCACTGGTATCATTTTACGCCTGCTCCACCACTGTGACTATTAAATGGGCACTATCAGATATAAAAACTTTTGATATGTTGTAAAGCATGCAAAACCAATATGTTTTGCAAATGATTTCATTAGAAAATTATCAGCATTTCACACTGAAAAGCCAGTCAAACAACTAATCCCCTGCCTTCTGGAATGCATTCAGTCCTTCTCTGTACACTGCTTCGTCCTGGAGGGGCTGTACACACTGCAGACTCGTGTGAAGAGGGGGGAGGGGCAGGAAGACTGCTGCCGGGCTCTCACTGATGTCTGCTGTGTGAGAGAGGCAGAAACGCATTGCATTGCAGATGAAAAAGTAAGTGTCCTTGCATGTATGTGTGTGTGTGGATATATGTGAATGTGTGTTTATCAGTGTGTCTATCTAATGTGTATGTGTAAGAATATATGAAGCCAGTGTGTGTGTGTGTGTGTGTGTGTGTGTGTGTGTGTGTGTGTGTGTGTGTGTAAGAATATATGAAGCCTGTGTGTGTGTGTGTGTGTGTGTGTGTGTGTGTGTGTGTGTAATAAAGGGGGACTACAATCATATTTCTCCAGCTGTTGCAAAACTAAAACTTCCAGCATGCCTGCCCAGCCAAATGATGTGTGGGCATGCTGGGAGATGTAGTTTTGCAACAGCTGGAGGCACCCTGGTTGGGAAGCACTGGACTGTGGAGAGTGAGGAGGAGGGGGAGTGGTTATCACAGTGAGCACCCACCCCCCTGCTTCTGGTGGACAAAATTAAGGTATTTCAGAAATAAAGCTAATTCTGAGAGAAATGTAGGTCATAGACACATAAAAAGTACATGTACATGATCAGGATGAGATACTGAGCAACATATAACAGTTTGGTTTTTTTGAGTGATCTGACGGGTACGCTTTAAGTCAGTTTGTTGTAGTAAACCGGCAACCAATATATAAATATAATGTGAGGAATTTTGCCACAAACTTTTCTACAGTAATTTTTTTTACTTGTAAAAAGCTATAATTCAACAGAATTTAATTAAAATTTTTCTCAAAATATTTTTTAGATAGTTTTTTTCTATTGACTACATTTGTTATTCTTCAAGTCCTATACAGAAGCCTAATGGCATAGTGCCAAAGATGCAAACCAGGCCACTGACTATTTACAGGCAAATCCACAACCTTGATGTGCACTATGTTTCAGGGTTACTAGTAGAGATGAGGGAACTTACAGTAAATTTGATTCGTCACGAACTTCTCGGCTCGGCAGTTGATGACTTATCCTGCATAAATTAGTTCAGCTTTCAGGTGCTCCCGTGGGCTGGAAAAGGTGGATACAGTCCTAGGAAAGAGTCTCCTAGGACTGTATCCACCTTTTCCAGCCCACCGGAGCACCTGAAAGCTGAACTAATTTATGCAGGATAAGTACCCGGGGCCTCGGTCAGGTCACCCGGTAACTCTCCTCCATGTCTCCGCAGTTCTGCTTGAGTTTCCTGCGCCCGCTCGGAAGTCACATGCCCCCCGGGAGTTGTAGTCCCCTCCCAGCTCCACAGTCAGTTCAGTGTGGCTCGGACTACACTTTCCAGAGACGCTGTGCGACCGGACGTTTCTCTACGCCATCAAGCATTGGAGTTGGTTGCTATGGAAACGATATTGTGGTATTTGAAAAATTTATTTCGTAAAGAAAAAAAAAAAAAAAAACACACACACACACACAGACACACACACACACACACACACACACACACACAGCGGTATTTGGTATGAACCGGCATATCGCCTAGCACTGCTAGGAATATATGGGGGGGGGGGGGGGGGGTTTGTGTTAAGCATTCACTGCACCAGCACAGAGTGCAAAAGGTTTTATGAATAAAAAATAAAATAAAATAAAAACTGCCTATGCACAAGAATCTTTGCCTGGCTTACTGTGTACTTCATCAGTCCTTGCCACTAAACCTGTTGCAATTTGTGGTAAACCACATGACACTTTACCACGCAGTTCTTTGGCCTTTGGCTGTCTGGGCATGCTGGGAGTTGTAGTTTTGCAACAGCTGGAGGCACCCTGGTTGGGAAAGACTGCACTAGGTAAACCTAGTGCCTGCTCAAAAGCCTTCAGAAGCCTCCTGTCCTGCTCATCCACTGCCAGCTCTCACATGAAACCTTTAGTACACTTGGACAGAATGACTTATGCAGAATGTTTTTATCTTTTTGTACAGATCCTTCCAAGCACAAAATCAAATTGTAACATCGGTCAAACTCCGTGACCTACTGGCTGCTGCTGTTCATTCAGTTATCTACGTCACATAGTAACAAATGATCTGCTAGCACAGGAGCCAGAGAACAATGAACAAACTTACATGAAGCCGTCATAAAGCTTTCTGTTATGCAACAGTCATGTGTGTCAATGTGAACAGCAGGTTAAGTTACCAGAGGACCGCATTACCAACACTGACTAAAACCTGAAAACCTACACACATCTTAGCAAGAATCCTTGAGATTAGAACACAAGGTCTGTGCTATTTTCAGCATATCTATGTTAAATATGCAGGCTGATGGAAAGAAAACACAGATGAGAATTATCTCCAAGTAGGAGGAGGAGGAGGGGGGATCAGCTCAGAGGAGAGCCCAGGCCATTGGGTGGCTGTAATGAAGTAGGAGGAGGAGGAGGGATCAGCTCAGAGGAGAGCCCAGGCCATTGGGTGGCTGTAATGAAGCAGGAGGAGGAGGGATCAGCTCAGAGGAGAGCCCAGGCCATTGGGTGGCTGTAATGAAGTAGGAGGAGGAGGAGGGATCAGCTCAGAGGAGAGCCCAGGCCATTGGGTGGCTGTAATGAAGCAGGAGGAGGAGGGATCAGCTCAGAGGAGAGCCCAGGCCATTGGGTGGCTGTAATGAAGCAGGAGGAGGAGGGATCAGCTCAGAGGAGAGCCCAGGCCATTGGGTGGCTGTAATGAAGCAGGAGGAGGAGGGATCAGCTCAGAGGAGAGCCCAGGCCATTGGGTGGCTGTAATGAAGTAGGAGGAGGAGGGATCAGCTCAGAGGAGAGCCCAGGCCATTGGGTGGCTGTAATGAAGCAGGAGGAGGAGGGATCAGCTCAGAGGAGAGCCCAGGCCATTGGGTGGCTGTAATGAAGCAGGAGGAGGAGGGATCAGCTCAGAGGAGAGCCCAGGCCATTGGGTGGCTGTAATGAAGTAGGAGGAGGAGGAGGGATCAGCTCAGAGGAGAGCCCAGGCCATTGGGTGGCTGTAATGAAGCAGGAGGAGGAGGGATCAGCTCAGAGGAGAGCCCAGGCCATTGGGTGGCTGTAATGAAGTAGGAGGAGGAGGAGGGATCAGCTCAGAGGAGAGCCCAGGCCATTGGGTGGCTGTAATGAAGCAGGAGGAGGAGGGATCAGCTCAGAGGAGAGCCCAGGCCATTGGGTGGCTGTAATGAAGCAGCGCACACAAGGAGAAAGCCAGATAAAGATCCTTTATAAGAGGGCTCCACTTCCAAATGAAGGGGGGGTGCAAACCTCTTCACCTTAACCCCTTCCCTCTTTGGCGATTTTTCATTTTTGCACTTTTATTTTTTCCTCCTCACCTTCTAAAAATCCATATGAGGGCTTGTTCTTTGCACCAACAGTTTTACGTTGAAATACCATTAATAATTTCAAACACAAAATCTCGCGCGAAACCATTAAAAAAAAAAAATTATTTGTGAGGCAAAATAAAAAAATAAAAAATAAAATAAAGCAATTTTGTCATTTTTAGCTTCCGTTTCTACACAGTGCAGTTTTCGGTAAAAATTGCACCCTATATTTATTCCGTAGGTCCATACGGTCCAAGGATACCAAATTTATATAGGTTTGATTTTATTTAACTACAAAAAAAAATAAAAAATAAAAATTGAACTACATGCACCAAAATTAATACAGTGAAAAATATCCTGTTCTGACCCCTATAACTTTTATATTTTTCCGTATAAAGGGCAGTATGTGGGCCAAGTTTTTGCGCCGTGATCTGAAGTTTTTATTAGTACCATTTTTGTTTTGATTGGACTTTTTGATCACTTCATTTTTTATGGTATAAAGTGACCAAAAATACGCTATTTTGGAATTTTTTTACGTGTACGCCATTGACAGGGTGGTTTAACTAACAATTTATTTTTAGAATTCGGACATTTACGCACGCGGCAATACCACAAATGTTTATTTACATAGTTTTTTTTTAAATGGGAAAAGGGGGGTTATTCAAACTTTTTAGGGAAGGGTTAAATCACATTAACACTTTATTTAGGGGACTACAACATTGCACACACTGATTTCCTACACTGATCACTGTCATGCAATAGCATGGCATTGATCAGTGTTATCGTCGCTTGACTGCTCCTGCCTGGATCTTAGGCACGGAGCAGTCATTCGGCGATCGGACACCGAGGAGGCAGGTAGGGATCCCCCTTCACGCCCTGCAAGCTGTTTGGGACGCCACAATTTCACCGCGGTGGTCGCGAACAGGCATTAGCCGTGGGTCCTGGTTGCCTACAGCAACTGGGACCCACAGGGTATGATGCGCGCTCACCTGCTGAACGGGGAGGGGCCTGTTATCTATGGGGGTAGCAAGGGGCGGATCACAGGGCCAAACTACTAGGCAAACGTACAGGGTGAGCAGAGGGGCTTTAGTCCTCTTCTTCATCGACATCCGTACTGTCCAAGATGGAATAGTCTCTAAGCAAGCTGTGGACCAGTCTGTAGCAGTCCCGGACACACATGTACTCCCTGTTGTAGATGAGGCAGTTTTTGCCCAGCCATATATCATCCTTAGAATAGTTCATAAGGCGGCAGGCCTCCTGTATAAAGGACAACTGTAGTGCAATATACCTTATCCCCTATCCGAAGTTATAGATCGCGGGGGGTCCGAGCGTTGGGGCCCCCCGGGATCTCCTGTACGGGGCCGTGGCAGTATGGTGGAAAGGGGGCGTTCCGTCCACGCATGATGCGGCCAGCCAACACGCCCCCTCCATGTACACATAGAGATACATCTGCTGGGACGAAACTGCACTTCCTGCAGACTGCCACGGCCCCGTCCAGGAGATACCGGGTTGGCCCCAGCGCTCGGACCCACCGCGATCTATAACTTATCCCCTATCCTTTGGATAGGGGATAAGTTATGTTGCACTGCAGTACTCCTTTAACCCTTTTATATAGTAAGCAAAAGGTTTAGAAATGTAAGTAAAATGTTAGCTGTCAACACTGTAAAAAAAGCAATGAAAGCCTGGGAATCATGGACCTATGGGCATATGTCAGGAATTGGTTTTCATTAGCCATAAAGTAGGTGACAGGTCTATCCACTTTTTGAAACCCCAAAAACCATAAAAGGTAAATACATATCCAAAATTATCCCCTATAAATATGCCTGAGAGATTTTCAGAAAACTGAAGCATCATATTGTTTTGCTGGCATCTTGCAAACAAACAGGAAGCCCTTTCCCCTCCTAGTGTCCATCATCGGTGGAGAGCGGCTGGTATCAGCAGTATGCACCAGCATGACAGAGAGGTGGGGAGTCTATATGGACTGGAATGGAATCTGATAGCTGGGGAATACTGAAGAAACTAAGGGTGCGTTCACACGCTCTATGTTTTTGCAGGTTTTTCACTGAGTATTTGACAGGGGGCGGGGTCTTCTTGGCTACCCGCAGCAGATTTTCCATGGAGGAATTTATGCTGCGGAAAATCCGTCGCAAGCCCCATTGAAGTCAGTAGGGGCTGTGGCTGATTTTCCACAGCGTAAATTCTGCAGCGGAAAATCTGCTATGGACAGCCGAGAAATGCCCACCCCTTTCAAATACGCAGCGGAAAACCCGCAAAAACAAAAAGAGCGTGTGAACGCACCCTTAGAAGGGAATCAGCACACCTCCAAGAATTCTGTAGTCTGGGTAGGCTGTGATACAGGACACATTGGGGGAGATTTATCACAAACCTGTGCAAAGGAAAAGTTGCCTTTTTCTGGTGTTTTCTGTAATACGACCACTACAGTTATTGAGCCAAAGCCAGAAGTGTTTTAAAAAGGAATAGGAAATATAAAGGAAGGACTTCTACTTCTCCTTCCTGATGGATCCGCTCCTGACTTTGACTCAAAAACTGCAGTGGCAGTATGCCAGAAAAAAAAGTGTGGAAACCTATCCTCAGGGTGGTTTACACACTGCTCATTTGAAGCAAAGCCAGAAGTGGATCCATAGGGAAAGGCCAATATAATGGGGGAGATTTATCAAAATCTGTCCAGTGGAAAAGTTGACCAGTTGCCTATAGCAACCAATCAGATCCCTTCTTTCATTCTTCAGAGGCCTTTTCAAAAATGGAAGAAGCGAGCTGATTGGTTGCTATGGGCAACTGGTCAACTTTCCCTCTCGACAGGTTTTGATATATCTCCCACAATGTGTTTTTATGAAGGACAGGGGAGTTTAACTATTGCAAGAAATATCTGGTGGTGGCTTATCTCTCCTTAGGGCACAAAAAAGAAAAAAGGATCGGCCATGTTGAAATCCAACTGCTGGACCCTTCTCTCTCCCACATTATGTTAGGGGAAGAGTTCGGAGACCCCAAAAACCTCAGCTAGTGGAACAGTTCAATTGATATTATGTTGGTTGGCTTTACTTTACCTGAATGCCCCCATTGAGATTGCCTAAGTTCCTCCACTAGGTCGCAGCTTAGTCCTATACCTGCCATGACAACTGACCAGCACTGGCATGAGCCACCTGGCAGGCGGTGGAGGAAATAACTGCCAAAGGCTGAATACATTGGTGGTAAATCCACAGTACATGCCCTGTCAAATCTTATTAACCACGGAAAAATCTTAATATGAAGATACAGGACAAAATAAAATGACCCAAAGTGTGATGACCCAAAGCAAGCGTCAACCTGGTAGGTACAAAGGGAACAGATTTTTGGTTTCTCATATTCAGACTCAAGCCAAAACATACATTAGACATAGATCTAGAGAAAAAAAAAAAAAAAAAATTTCATCTTGCTGCAGGCATCCAATGAGCTGCTCCCCTTCCTTTCCTATAGAGCTGTAGTCGGCAGGATCGTAATGGAGGACATTCTGTCCCCCCTGAAGGTATTTAAAGAACTGTACAGTACTGTATGCGATGTCACATATCACATACAATACATATACACACTATACACCCCATACATCATTGTTTCCCTATCAGTGTGCCTCCAGCTGTTGCAAAACTATAACTCCCAGCATGCCCAGACAGTCAATGGCTGTACATGCATGCTGGGAGTTGTAGTTGTGCAACAGCTGGAGGCACCCTGGTTTGTTAAACACTCCCCATACAATGGTCATCCCAGAACCAATTAGCAGTTTCCCATAGAGATATGTATTCAACATACAATGGTTCCAAGGCCCCAGAACCAATTACCATTTTTACATAGACATACGTACTCGACATATGATGGTTTCAACATATGATGGTTCTCCTGGAACCAATTAATATCATATGTTGAGGGACCACTGTATAGTTATTGTTATTTATTAAAAAAAAAATATTATAAATAACTAAAAAATGTTATTATATACACATATACACATACATACACATATATACACACACATACTGTCCTGGAAGTGTAATTTCCCCAGCACTCATATCTGGATGTTCTTTTATAAACTGGATAATTTTCTTCCATGAAATGCTCACATCATCTACAACAGTGTTTTTTCAAACAGTGTGTCTCCAGCTGTTGCAAAACTACAACTCTTAGCATTCCCGGACAGCCAAAGGCTGTCCGGGAATGCTGAGAGTTGTAGTTTTGTAACAGCTGGAGGCACACTGTTTGGAAAACACTGATCTAAAAGTGAATGCACCAAGGCCAGACTACAGGATAAAAGCCTCCCCAGCCACTGCCTAATATAGGCCATAATCACTAGGTGAAGTTGACATGTTCTGGTCATATTACCCTGAATATTTATACACCTTCGCTATTTATAAGCTGTTCTAAATCAGTCCAGAGGAAACGCTGGGCCGCCACACCAGCGCACCTCCAAAAGGCTGCATTCAAAGCCATACAAATACCACAACTTGTTATTGTTGGATGACACCGCCTCAAGAAGAAAATAAATAAAAATCACAATAAGAAGAATGGCGCATAACTATTCACATCAGGCCACAATTCTATTTTAATCTAGCGGTAACTCAAGTCTTAATTCACAATGTAAAGGAATGCATCAGCAGACAAAAGGGTCCGGCTGGGACCACGTCATATTTAAGCTTGGAGAGAGCCACAAAACAAAGACTGAAGAAAACCTTTCCATTGTTTACCACTTCAGTTTCGTAGTCACACGAGGCCTCCATGTAAACATAGGCAGCCCGGTTATTTATGGAGTGGGAGACTGAGATACACAACTTTTAACTGGTGTAACGTGATCTACATTCGACCCAAGACAAGCTTGCTTTTGTACAGATCAGCTGCTCCTCAGAATACTACACAACCTGCCAGCTCAGCTATTCATTGGCTTAACTCTTCGCTGTCTGTCCTCTCCATCACAAGTAACTTGACACCCTCTGTTCTGCTGGTGATCCTGGGCTGATAAGGGGCTATGCTAAACATTACAATGTGTGCCTACAGCTGGAGGTGGGAATATGGCTATAGATAAGTGTCACCTACCTGTAACTAAACAACTCCCATCATGCCAGGGCAGACAATGGAAGTTGTAGTTTTGCAAGGGACCACAGATTGGGAAACCATAGTATAGACAATTATTACTAAAGACAATAACACTCTGCAACAGTAAAGCCAAACAGTCTGGTAATATCCAAACAAAGCTGGATACATACAACAGATACAATGTAACAACACAGAAATGGTAAATATGTAACAATAGGTTTCTGATAAAGAGGAATAGTACAAGGCCAGAGGTGAACCTGTACAAGATCCCAGGGGGCCATTCCTCCTATTACACCTATAGAATGAGGTAATCTGGGAATACAATGGTGCCATAAACCTGCACTGTATACAGGGAAGGAGCTGTGATGCATACAAGAGTGGAGACAAAGGGAAGGCTGGATTCTGGGGCCCAGGGAACAGACAGACCCACATCCAGGGCCCATCACCTCCAGCCGATGCCAGGGACCTACTTCTTACGGGTGTAGACATGCACCACCATAGTGAACCTGGCAGACAAGGGGGCACACACAGCACTGGTGCTTACCTCTGTCTGGCTTCATCCTCTCGGCTGTGTCACAGGAGGTTTTCATTGGCGGCTCTGGGGTCCTCCACACTAGTGGGGGGCACTCTGTGTTAGGCAAAGCCGCACACCCGGAGCGGGCATCAGTGGTGAAGACCTGGCACCTGTCTGTCCTTACCCTCGATGCCCCGTCCTGGCACCTGTCTGTCCTTACCCTCGATGCCCCGTCCTGGCACCTGTCTGACCCTACACTGGATGCCCCGTCCTGGCACCTGTCTGACCCTACACTGGATGCCCCGTCCTGGCACCTGTCTGACCCTACACTGGATGCCCCGTCCTGGCACCTGTCTGACCCTACACTGGATGCCCCGTCCTGGCACCTGTCTGACCCTACACTGGATGCCCCGTCCTGGCACCTGTCTGTCCTTACCCTCGATGCCCCGTCCTGGCACCTGTCTGTCCTTACCCTGGATGCCCCGTCCTGGCACCTGTCTGACCCTACACTGGATGCCCCGTCCTGGCACCTGTCTGACCCTACACTGGATGCCCCGTCCTGGCACCTGTCTGACCCCACACTGGATGCCCCGTCCTGGCACCTGTCTGACCCTACACTGGATGCCCCGTCCTGGCACCTGTCTGACCCCACACCTGTCCGTCCCTGACAGTGCCCACACTGGATGTCCCGTCCTATCTACCCTTCGCTTTCTCCGGCATCACACTAGAGGAACCCACCGTGGGCTGCAGTGTGATGATCGGGTGACTCACCCGACAGGGTCACCACCAGGCAATCCACGTCTGGTTAGTGCCTACAAGGCGGACCCTGCCATGTACACAGCTGATTGCTTCCCCCTCCCCCTCGCCAGGTCACAGCTGACACATTGTCGCTCCAGTTTATCAATAGGAGTCGCAACTGCACACCGGCGCCTGGAGAGGTCGCTGTTCTCCTCCTCGGTCAGGGCTCGGTAGTGACTCCCCCCTCTGGTGACTTGAGTAATGTCGCTCCCACTCGGTGTCAGTGACCTGGCCCAGCTTCCCCCACCCGAGCTAATCCCGCGGCCATCCTCCCTCTCCCCCGTGACAGGTCAGCTCCCGTCCCGCTACATGTACCCCTGGCTCTGCCCGGTGCCCTCCCGAGGCTCGGCCTGCTGCACCATCTCTGCTGTCCGGTACTGTGGGGCACCCTCCCGTCCGCCTCTCCCCCTGGCCTCACTGCGAAGTGCGACTGCCCGGACCATGAGCGCCCCACCGGGACATGGCAAGTCAGGGAGCAGTCTGGAGATAGCACTCATCAACGAGTCACCGGGAGAACGTCCGTCCTATACCCACAGCACCAGGCCTCCTGTCACCTCGCTGACCCCGCTACCCTCCTCACTGACTCTCTCCCCGACTGTCACAACACTGTCTATACTGCGGCCCGACGGGTCACGTGTCACGAAAACAGCCAATCCCCTGGCGTCACTTCCTCTGCCTCTTGAGGCTCTGCCAGGAGCCGCGTTGCCGTGGTAACCAGACCGTGAGAATCTTCCTGTAATAACAATAGTCCGGTGGTCCCCCAGCGCGTACACGTACAGGCCCCGCACAGGTGGACGGTACACGGTCTATACACACGGACGCTCAGCTGCTATCGCTCCGGTGAATTTGTTACATCCATAGACGTGAGGTGAAGGTTTGCGCATGCTCCCCGGGTACTGCTGTGGCTGGATGGCTTCAGTCAGTGTATGAGCAGCTGCTGACATCTGATAGATGGCATTCTATGGAAAGGATGGGGCACCCCATGAATAGTGAGACCCCATGAATAGTGAGCCCCTTCCCCATGCTGTATTGGCCAATTTTAGTGTTGAGCACAAATATTTAAATGCAAATTATTATCACGAATATCAGCACTTAGCGATTTTGCAAATATATAGAATATAGTGCCATATATTCATAATGACGAATATTCTTTTTTTGTTCTTGTTTTTTTCACATGCAAATTTTATGCAAATTTTCCATGCAAATTTTCGCATGGAAGGAAAGTAAACAAACATAGCAAATATGCGAATTTCACAAACATAGAATGAATAATCGTCAATATATTTGTGAAATATGGCAAATTCGAATATGGCCCCTGCTGCTCATCGCTATTGGCTATTAGGCACCAGTGGGCCTTTGCCTAGGGCAGCACTGCAGAGAGGGGCAGCTATCCAGCCAAAAATATTATTCCATAAGGGGCATTAGAGGTTAAAGGAAATCTGTAGTGCTTTGAACTTTATCCCCTATCAGTTTTAGATCTCGGGGAGTCCGAGCTCTGGGGCCCCCTGCGATCTGTACGGGGCCGCGGCAATGTACAGGAAAGGGGGTGATCCGTCCCCGTATGACGCGGCAGGCGGCACGCGCCTCCACGTATCTCTATGGGATTCATGGAGGGGTGTGCCGGCTGACACCCCCCCCCCCCCCCGCGATCTAAAACTTAGGGGATAAAGTTCAGAACACTACAGATCTCCTTTAAAGAGCCACCCTGCTCCTCATCTCACCATGTGGCTGCGGTCCTGAAGTCCTGTATTGTTTGTACAGTTAAGCACAAGTCACTTTCTGTGTATAACTCTACAAGACACTCAGTGGTGTCCAAACTATAGTCCTCCAGATGATACAAAACTACAATTCCCAGCTTGTCTGGCCAGCCAACGGCTGTCTGGGCATGCTGAGAGTAGTAGTTTTGTAACATCTGGAGGGCCATAGTTTGGACACCACTGGATTTATCAAAACCTGTGCTCGTGCAGTTACCCATAGTAACCAATCAGATTGCTTCTTTAATTTTTAATGAAAGAAGCAATCTGATTGGTTGCTATGGGCAACTGCTCCACTTTTCCTCTACACAGGTTTTGATAAATCTCCCCTATAGTGTTGTGCCTTTGTGATCCAAATTTTTTACTTCCTACATAAAATAGTGACGGATCACATGTAGAATCATCCTAATGGGTATGTTCAGTCCAAGTGCCCAGGGCAGTACGAGCTGTAAGGGTGCGTTCACACGCTCTTTGTTTTTGCGGGTTTTCCGCAGCGTATTTGAAAGGGGCGGGCTCTTCTTGGCTGTCCATAGCAGATTGTCCGCGGCGGAATTTACCCTGCGGAAAATCCGCCGCAGTCCCTACTGACTTCAATGAGGCTTGCAGCGGATTTTCCGCAGCGTAAATTCTGCCGCGGACAATCTGCTATGGACAGCCGAGAAGAGCCCGCCCCTTTCAAATACGCTGCGGAAAACCCTCAAAAACAAAAGAGCGTGTGAACGCACCCAGAATACGGCCCTGTCCATGTGTACATTTCGGGTAGTCGGCTCTGATTTCTTGATATGATTCCTGATTGGGAATTTTTTAAGAGATTGGTTACTACAATCCGTGGTTAACACCTTCACCATTTTAGGCCTGTTTTTTTTTTTTTTTTCATTTATTCATTGCCGCATTCCAAAAGTGTTTTTTCTGTCGCTGTAGCTGCATGGGGATTTGTATTTTACAGAATGTGCATTTTTTAACGGCAACTTTTTAAAATTGTTCCAAATGTTTAAGCAAACACGTACATATTCTTGCGTAATGAGCAAGGACCCCACTTTGAAACTTGCTTAGATCTACACTAGCTATTTATGATACATTTAAGAGTAGTAAACATGATACACACCCAACTTAATTTACATAGACAATGAGGAATTCCCCCTATAAGTGTCTGGCTCGGTTTCTCTGTGTATGCCCGAGCCATAGCTCTGTGAGGTACCTGGTGTTGGACCCCAATGTAGCCTGTGGGGGTGCAATGTAGGGCAGATATTGTAACCCTGGGGGCAGATGTTATTAACCCCTTCTTGTCGTGACGCCTGGGCGTGGTTTAGCCTTAACCACCCAAAGGTAATACCGCTGGTCCTCGGCTAGGCACGGGGGCAATGAAGACACCGACGCCAAGTTACGGACAACGGTAGCTTTACTGAGGGTAGACAGGTGATACAGTCTATGCAGTACAGCCAATATCCTAAGGAGGTGACCAATGACACAGGGGTACCTCACAGGCTTGCTGGGACTTGCAGTATGTAGAGACACTTTAGTGCAGGCCACGGGGATTATATAGAAGACTTGAATGACTTGACAATTGACATGAAGATGACTTTGAGCTTACTTGAGCTTACTTTTTGGCTGCAGACTTTAGGCTTGAGGCCTCCAATGCTCTGGACACAGACACACTGAGACGACTGCACTGGACCTCAGAAAGAGCAAGAATGCTGGGAGAGATTGTAGCTCCACCCCTGGTTTTATAGGGGTGTCTAGCAAAGAGCCCATAGGTCACTTAAGGGGTCACCTGGTCACTAGTGCATCCTGGGTAACAAGCACATGGTCACAGTAATTAACCCCTTAAGGACCGAGCGTTTTTCTGTTTTTTGCACTTTCATTTTTTCTTCCTTAACTTTAAAAAATCATAACCCTTTAAATTTTGCACCTAAAAATCCATATGATGTCTTATTTTTTTGCACCACCAATTGTACTTTGTAATGACATCAGTCATTTTACCCAAGAATCTACAGCGAAACGGGGAAAAAAAACATTGTGCGACAAAATGGAAGAAAAAATGCAATTTTGTAACTTTTGGGGGCTTCCGTTTCTAAGGAGTAAATTTTTCAGTAAAAATGACACCTTGATGTAAAAAAGGGGGGTGATTCAAACTTTTATTAGGGAAAGGGTTAAATGATCTTTATCAACTTATTATTTTTTTTTACTTTTTTTTTGCAATGTTATAGCTCCCATAGGGGCTATAACATGCAGTACATTGATTCAATACACTGATCACTGCCATTGCATTCAATGGCAGGGATCAGTGTTATCGGCGGTTGATTGCTCAAGCCTGGATTTCCGGCTTGGAGCAATCAATCGACGATCAGATGCGCAGGAGACAGGCTAGGGGACCTCCTGCTGTGTCCTAGCTGATCGGGACATCGCAATTTTATCGCGATGGTCCCGATCAGCTTGGCTGAGCAGCCGGGATGCTTTTACTTTCACTTTTAGACATGGCTATCAACTTTAATCGCCGCGTCTAAAGAGTTAATGCCGGACATCATCCCGATCGCCAATGTCCAGCATTAGCGTGGGTCCCGGCTGCTTATAGCATCCGGGACCCACCGGGTATGATGCGCACTTACCTCGTGAGCGCGCATTATATATGGAGATGCGCATATGGACGTTCATAAACGTCCATATGCGCTAAGGGGTTATAGAAACATTACACTTTTAACATATAACATATGTGCATCGGGGATAACACTGCAGGGGGCCCTGGGAACATAAAGGGACTCTGCCTGACAGGGCAGGAGAAGGGCATGGGGAAACACAATCCCGTACTGGGCCACCATACCAACCTCACTGATAACGATGACATTGACCATCATTGTGGGAGATTTATCATTTAAAGTGTACCCTACTCTTTTTTTTACCGCCGTTTTTTTGTCTAACTTTTTCCTTTGCAGCGTGTAATTTATCATAAGTGTGTACTGTAGATGATGAATTCCCTGCCGGTTTGCATGGGTGGGAAAAGCTCTAGCTTACGAGGTTTTGTACGTGTACTTTTGGTCGGCATACTTTAGCGCCTGGAAATTGGGGTTTGCGCAATTTTTGGCAACTTATTCTAAAAGTCACCTATGATAAATAAGGGTGCACTGCATGTCTAAATCGGAAATAGGTGTACTGCTACTCAAAAACTTAGGAAATGTCTACTGCAAAAGTCGCACAAATGTCGCTATAATTACATGACTTTTTTTTTGCGTGTTTGCAGGGTTTTTGTGTTTTTGTTTTTTTTTCAAAGTTCTAAAATCCGTCATTTTGACCTTTTGGGATTGCTAGACCATTTTTTTTGAGTGATGGATGCAGTGTCACGAATTTATTATCTGCGTGTTTTTGTTTTTTGCGCAAATTTTGCTGCAACTGGCTCACAATTTCATGTGCCCAAGTTTATAAAAGTATCCAACAAAAGGATGATAACATAATTAATAATAAAAAAAAAAAAAAGGTGAAAAGTAAACAAAAAAAAAATACATGTTCAACTGAAACTTCCGTATCTTGAACAATAACTTTTTTTCCCCCTGGCCTGCGAGGTAAACCACTACTCAAATGTAGGGAGACTCTTTGCAGACCTTTCTTTAGACATTAACCCCTTAAGGACCCGGGCTTTTTCCGTTTTTTCATTTTCAATTTTTCCTCCTTAACTTTAAAAAATCATAACTCTTAAAAATTTTCACCTAAAATTATATATAATGGCTTAATTTTTGCGTCACTAATTCTACTTTGTAATGACATTAGTCATTTTACCCAAAAATCTACGGTGAAACGGGAAAAAAAAATCAATGTGCGACAAAATTGATGAAAAAACACTATTTTGTAAGTTTTGGGGGCTTCTGTTTTTACGCAGTACATTTTTTGTCAAAAATGATACCTTATCTTTATTCTGTAGGTCCATATGGTTAAAATGATACCCTACTTGTATAGGTTTGAATTTGTATCACTTCCGAAAAGAATCATGAATACATGCAGGAAAATGTATACGTTTAAAATGGTAATCTTTTGACCCCTATAACTTTTTTTATTTTTCTGTGTTCAGGGCGCTTTGAGGACTCATTTTTTGCGCCGTCATCTGAAGTTTTTAGCGGTAGCATTTTTGTTCTGATCAGACTTTTTGATCACTTTTTATTCACTTTTTTGTGGTATAAAAAGTGATCAAAAATGCGCTATTTTGGACTTTTGAATTTTTTTGCGCGTACGCCATTGAACGAGCTGTTTAAAAAGCGGTATATTTTTATAATTCGGACATTTCCGCACGCGGCGATACCACATGTTTATTTTTATTATTATTTACATAATGTTTTTTTTTATTTTTGGAAATGCCGGGTGATTCAAACTTTTATCAGGGGAAGGGATAATTGAAAGGGTTAATGATTTTTTTACACTTTTCTTATGCAATATTATAGCTCCTATAGGGGGCTATAACATTGCATGTACTGATCTTTTACACTGATTGATCCATCTCCATAGGAATGCATCAATCAGTGTTTTCGGCGATTGAATGCTCAAGCCTGGATCTCAGGCTTGAAGCATTCATTCGGCGATTGGACAGCACAGGAGAAGGTAAGAAGACCTCCTCCTGTGCTACATCTGTTCGGGATGCCGCGATTATACCGCGGCGATCCCGAACAGCTCCCTGAGCTAGCCGGGCACTTTTACTTTCCTTTTTAGCCGCGCGGCTCAGCTTTGAGCGCGCGGCTAAAGGGTTAATAGCGCGCGGCACAGCGATCAGTGCCGCGCGCTATTAGAGGCGGGTCCCGGCTTCACTATGATGCCGGGCCTGCCGCGATATGATGCGGGGTCACCGTGTGACCCCGCGTTATATCGCAGGACCGGGACTCATGACGTACGCATACGTCATGGGTCCTTAAGAGGTTAAATGGGTTCTCTGGTGCTTAGACATCTTATCCCCTATCCTTTGGGGATAGAGGATAAGATGCCTGATCGCTGGGGACCCCCGTGATCTTGCACGCGGCACCCTGTTTATAATCAGCCCCCTCCTATAGCTGTCACGCCCCCTACCATAGGCTTGCATTGAGGGGCGGAGCGTGACATCACACGGGGGCGGAGGCGTGACGTCACATGCCGTCGGCCCTGTGGTCGCTGATAATCAGACCCGGAGTGAACACGCTCCGGGGACTGATTATAAACGGGGTGCCGCGTGCAAGATCACGGGGGTCCCCAGCGGCGGAACTCCCGTGATCAGGCATCTTATCCCCTATGCTTTGAATAGGGGATAAGATGTCTAAGCACCGGAGAACCCCTTTAATTTGCCTTAAAATTAAAACTAGAACAAATAAAGCCAAACACACAGACAAACAAGCTCCTCAGAAGCAGGGTAGACAGGATCTGAAAGCGGCAGTAGAAAACAATCTGGGTGCAGATCTGCACGAAATTTATCATGGTAACTGCGACAATATGATAACTTTGGAGCAGCACCGCCAAAAAAAAAACCGCATCTAGACAAACAACAAAAATTATCTAGCCAAGACCATCATTGATAAATAACCCCCATTCTCTTTAACAAATTTTTGCTCTCTTCCTTCAATATCCTCTACAACCCACTAGAATTTAAAATAAATTGAGTTGATAGCCAGTTCTGTTAATTGTCTTATTGAGTGGGTCAATTGAGGATTGAGTGGGCAGAAAATAATGTTTATTGGAAAAATGTAGTTGCACTAAAACAGCCAGAAACCTGTTTACATTAGAGCTTATTATGATACCGGTATTAACTCCTTTGCGACCCATGAGGGTTTAATCCGAAAAATGAACAGCTTTCAATACCTGGCTCTAATCAGGGAAAAAAATCTAGGCAACACATTCCCTTTAAGGAGATGAGATTGGTAAGTGTGGGTTTCAAGGGTGATTGAATAGGAATCTGTCAGTTGCAAAAAATAGCTGTGTTATCTGATTACTGTTTGCAAACGTATAAAATTGTTACTTTCTAGCTTAACCCGTAGATGACACAGGGGTACCTCCGCATACCAGGGCATACCTGTTCATTGTCTGTAAAGCAAGAGCATCGGCAATCTCACCGATTCCTTTCATTAACCCTTTAGACGTCATGTTCGGCATTAATCACAGTGGCCCTCACCACGCAATCATGGACATCCGATTAGTCAAAATAGTGGCTGGAGGACTCTTACTTATCCTGCTGTATAAGTAGAGCACTGATTTCCCTGTACAATGCTCTGCAATAACATAGCATTGTACAGTGAATGCAATTAATGAATGCATAAAATAGTTCCAAGAAAAAGTGTAATATAAATAATAATACACATTTTTTTTTTCAATTATATAAAAGCCTCTCCCCTAATAGAAATGTAAATCACTCCCTCCGTTATTCCTGTTTTACAAAAAATGAAAAATGGGGGACAGCGAGCCACTGTCGAGACAGACGGAAGTGTTTGCCCAGGATCCCCTATTAATAGAGCCTGCATGAAACAGTTTTTACCAGTAGAGCACAGATCACAAAGATCAATGTGATACAACAGAATCTCATAAAAGTTTAACACACATACATTAATTCCTTTCATATGAAAAGTTTAAATGACCCCCTTTAAATTTTCTCCATATAAAAAAATATGTAAGTATAATAAAAGTAAACATTTTTGGTATTGCCATGTGCAAAATTGTCTAAACTATTAAAATATAACATTATGTATCTCATTTTGTAAATGGCATAAATGTAAAAAAAATATAAATATATAAAACCACAATAAAAAACAAGCAATCAAAAAGCCAGATCAGTACCAAAATTGTACCAATAAAAACTAAGATCACAGCACCAAAAATTAGTCCTCTTACAGCTAAAATTCTAAATAAAATGGGTCAAAAATAGCAATCAAAAGAAAAATAATGTGAAAAAGTAGAATTTTCTTTAACCCTTTCCCAACCCATGACATACATGTACGTCATGGGTCGGCTTCCATTCTATGCCACGGTGTGGCCCCGCATCATAGCGGGTCGGGCCCGGCACCTAGCAACGGTGGCTAATAGCGCGCTGCACTGATCGCGGTGCAACGCGCTATTAACCCTTTAGACGCGGCATTCAAAGTTGAATGCCGCGTCTAAAGTGAAAATAAACTAATGCCGGTTAGCTCAGGGAGCTGTTCAGGATCGCCGCGATGAAAGCATCCCGAACAGCTTACAGGACAGCCGGAGTGTCCCTACCTGCCTCCATGCTGTCCGATCGCCGAATGACTGCTCAGTGCCTGAGATCCAGGCATGAGCAGTCAAGCGGCAGAATCATTGATCAATGGTTTCCTATGAGAAAGTGTACAGTGGGGATCAAAAGTTTGGGCACCCCAGGTAAGAATTTGTATTAATGTGCATAAAGAAGCCAAGGAAAGATGGAAAAATCTCCAAAAGGAGAAATATCCTCTGTTCGGAATGTAATTAAGAAATGGCAGTCATCAGGAACAGTGGACTTTAAAGCAAGATCTGGAAGACCAAGAAAAATATCAGACAGAACAGCTCGCAGGAATGTAAGAAAAACTATTCAAAACCCACGTTTGACTGCACAATCCCTCCAGAAAGATCTGGCAGACACTGGAGTTGTGGTACACTATTCCACTATAAAGAGATACTTGTACAAATATGGTCTTCATGGAAGAGTCATCAGAAGAAAACCTCTTCTACGTCCTCACCACAAAAATCAGCGTTTAAACTTTGCAAATAAACATATAGACAAGCCTGATGCATTTTGGAAACAAGTTCTGTGGACCGATGAGGTTAAAATTGAACTTTTTTGCCGGAATGAGCAAAGGTACGTTTGGAGAAGAAGGGGAAAAGAATTTAATGAAAAGAACCTCTGTCCAACTGTTAAGCATGGGGGTGGATCAATCATGCTTTGGGGTTGTATTGCAGCCAGTGGCACAGGGAACATCTCACGAGTAGAAGGAAAAAGCGATTCAATAAAATTTCAGCAAATTTTGGATGCTAACTTGATGCCATCTGTGAAAAAGCTGAAGTTAAAGAGAATGGCTTCTACAAATGGATAATGATCCTAAACGCACCTCAAAATCCACGAGGGATTACATCAAGAGGCATAAACCGATGGTTTTGCCATGGCCTTCACAATCTCCTGACCTCAACATAATTGAAAATCTATGGATAGACCTTAAAAGAGCAGTGCGTCACAGACAGCCCAGAAATCTCAAAGAACTGGAAGACTTTTGTAAAGAAGAATGGGCAAAGATACCTCAAACAAGAATTGAAAGACTCTTGGCTGGCTACAAAAAGCGTTTACAAGCTGTGATACTTGCCAAAGGGGGCAGTACAAGATATTAACTCTGCAGGGTGGCCAAATTTTTGCAGACGCCATTTTTTTGTTTTCTGTTATTTTAAAAGTGTAAATGATGGAAATAAAATCTAACTTTTGTTGACATATTATAAGAATGTCTAATCTGTAATTCGATGCCTTTTGGAGATTTTTCCATCTTTCCTTGGCTTCTTTATGCACATTAAAACAAATTTTTACCTGGGGTGCCCAAACTTTTGATCCTCACTGGAAAAGATCAGTGTGTGCAGTGTTATAGCCCCCTTTGGGAGCTATCACATTGCAAAAAAAAAGTGGAAAAAAAAGGTGAATAAAGATCATTTAACCCCTTCCCTAATAAAAGTTTGAATCACCCCCCTTTTCCCATTTAAAAAAAACTGTAAATAAAAATAAACATATGTGGTATCGCCGCATGCGGAAGTATCCTAATTATAAAAATACATAGTTAATTAAACCGCACGGTCAATGGCGTACGCGCAAAAAAAATCCAAAGTCCAAAATAGCGTATTGTTGCTCACTTTTTATATCATGAAAAAATGAATAAAAAGCGATTGAAAAGTCAGATCATTACAAAAATGGTACCGCTAAAAACTTCAGATCATGGCGCAAAAAATTAGCCCTCATACGGTCCCATACGCAAAAAAATTAAAAAGTTATAGAGTTTAGAATATGACAATTTTAAACGTATACATTTTCCAGAAGTATGACAAAATCGAACCTATATAAGTAGGGTATCATTTTAATCGTATGGACCTACAGAATAAAGAGAAGGTGTCAAAAATGTACTGCGTAGAAACGGAAGCCCCCAAAAGTTACAAAATTGTGCTTTTTCTTCAATTTTGTTGCACAATGATTTTTTTTCTGTTTCGCTGTAGATTTATGGGTAAAATGACTGATGTCATTACAAAGTAGAATTGGTGGCGCAAAAAATAAGCCATCATATGGATTTTTAGGTGCAAAATTGAAAGAGTTATGGTTTTTTAAAGGTAAGGAGGAAAAAACGAAAGTGCAAAAACGGAAAACCCCCGGGTCATGAAGGGGTTAAGTTATAAAACATGAATGAAACCATCCATATTGCGTATTATTGTAAATGTGCCGAACTAAAGAAACAAGATATCATGTTAGTTTGACCACATGGTTAACAGCGTGAATAAGAAGCTCCCCCTGAATTTGTTACAAATAATAGTTTTTCGGTTTTTGAACATATGAAAGAAATGAAGGAAGTTATTACAAAATACAATTGATCTTGCAAAAAAAAATAAAAAATTAAAAAAACTTCATTTATATAGGTTTTATTTTATTTTAATACTTAAAGAAATTATAAACTACATGCACCAAAATTAATATGTTTAAAATTAACATCTTATGACCCGGAAAGCGCAATTTTAAATGTACTGATTTTGTAAAAAAAAAAAAAAAAAGTTTAAAATTTTTTAAAAGCAGTACAATAATAGAAAAGTATGTAATCTTGGGTATCATCATTTAACCGTATTGACCCACAAAATAAAGAGAATGTGATTATTACCGTAAAGTGTACAGCGTGAAAACAACCCCCCCCCCCCCAAATTAGCAAAATTGTGGTTTTTATTTCCTTACTATACATTTTAGGGTAAAATAAGTGATGTCAAGTGATGTGAATGGAAATATAAAAGAGTTATGGATTTTAGAAGGTGAGAAGGAAAAAATGAAAATGCAAAAATAAAATTGGCCATAAGGCCAAAATGGGCTATGTCCTTAAGGGTTTAAATGTGATAATTGAGGGATCAATGAAGTCAAAGGTCTATCAGAACATTTTGCATCAGAATGTAAGGGCAGCAGTCTATAACCTCAAGAAACATTATGTGATGCAACTAAAGCATGGCCCAAAGCACATAGATAAATAAACTAAAGAATGGTTGAAAATAATTTGTGTTTTGGAATGGCCCAGTCAAAGTCTTGACCTTAAAGGGGTACTCCGGCCCTAAGACATGTTATCCCTTATCCTTTGGATAGGGGATAAGATGCCTGATTGCGGGGGTCCCACCGCTGGGTACCCCCTCAATCTTTCATGCAGCAACCCGCTATCATCAGCCTCTGGAGCGAACATCGCTCCGGGTCTGATGAATCACATTCACGGGGCTGGAGTATTGTGACGGCACGGCTCTGCCCCTCGTGTGATGTCACGCTCCGCTCCTCAATGCAAGCCAATACCAGCGGCAGGACCCCTGCAATCATGCATTTATCTTTTGCATAGGGGATAAGATGTCTTAGGGCCGGAGTACCCCTTTAAAGAGCATTTGTTGTCATTCTGAAAAAGCATAATGTGTTATATAATTCATGGCGCTCCCCGTAATGGTCGCACATGTGCACTATCTGCCTTTTAAAGGGCTCATTGTCAGGAACCGGACTGGTATGTGGGTAGTGGATCCCCTGTGTCTGTGAGGCGATGACGTGGGCCGTACCAGGGGACTGGTTCTAAGAAGTTACTGGTTTTCACCAGAGCTCGCCGCAAGGCGGGATGGACTTGCTGCAGCGGTAACTCCCAGGTCGTATCCCCTGATAGCGTCTCGACCTCACAGATGGCTGAGATTGGCATGGTACACAAGGACAAGGCGAAGGCAGGGTCGGACGTAGCAAGAGGTCAAGGCAGGCGGCAAAGGTTCGTAGTCGGGGGCAGCGGCAAGGGTCTGGATACACAGGCTAGGGATACACACAAAACGCTTTCTCAGGGCACTAGGGCAACAAGATCTGCAGAGGACAGGAAGGGGAAGTGGGTTTATATATGAATGGAGGTGATTGCACTTGATTGGGCCAGGCACCAATCAGTGGTGCACTGGCCCTTTAAATATCAGAGAGCCGGCATGCGTGAGCCCTAGAGAGCGGGACCACGCGCGCCGGGACGGGACAGAAGGAGGATGGGGCAGGTGAGCAGAACGGGATGCGACCAGCGGGCAGGCACGTCCCGCCGCGCGGATCGCATCCCCGCCGGGGGAATCAGAGCAGCGCTCCCGGTCAGCGAATCTGACCGGGGCGCTGCAACAGAAGATGAACGCCGCGAGCACTCCGGGGGAGGAGAGGGACCCGGAGCGCTCGGCGTTACACTCATTCTCCCACCAAACTGCCAATCACCACCCATATAAGGTTGCTCCGCCCATTTCCTGGTGCCTGAGCAATATTGTAGTTTCCACTAGAAAATGTGTATGTTCTGTCCCGGTGTACCTGTACCTTCTTTTCTGACCCTGTCTATGCTTGACCCCTCTATACCATGCTAATTCTCCAGTGCATGACATGGACTGTCAACCCCTGTCTGTGTAATTCATCAAGCTTGCTACCACCTGGCTGCACCTAAGCCCACTCAGCTATGCTACACGAGTCTTGCGTAACCTTCACCTACAGCATCAGCCTACTACACCTACCTGTATTCCCGGTGCCTGGCACCTGGATGTTCAGGCCTGGAAGACCTGCCGCAACTTATCTAGGGCCACTCTTGCGGAAGTGACCTGGTATCTCCCTTGCAGCTTCTGCATCCTGGAGCTAGATAGAGGTAAAAGCCAGAGGAATACTTAGACTCTGCTTCCAAGTTTGGCCCAAAGTTAAACTGGTAGGTGGCACAGTAGGTCTACACTGTTGGGACATTACAGACATTCAATATGGAAGATAAACTGAATGGATTGCTTTCAGAAAAGCCTAAAACCCTGTGATTTGGACACTTGCCAGGATAAGGACAAGTCTGCAGCTAGTATATGTATAGAAATACAATAGAAGTGTTTTGTTCCACTTAGTTATGCTGCAAACTTGCTAGAGAAATAACTTTCAGGATTAAGTTTTCAATCTCTACAGATCTTGCACAGTAGTTTCCATAGATGTTATTGAGGTTGAAATGTGAACATGGTATGGTCCTTGTTACATACCTCAGACGTCTCAGAAGAATGTGGGCAGTGTGTCAAGGTGTGCGCTCTGCTATTCCTGAATAATGAGCTATGTATTGAGGTCATTATCATTTTTGTCAGCTGCTTCACAGGAAAGGTGCAATTACAGAGGAATGTATGATGATGCGTGTGGCTGAATTATAAATACACCAGTAACCTATCATTAATATAGTGAACGGGAATGGTGCCTTAAAGCAAAACATGGATTCATATGGTCACGGTACACATTATACATAATATTTTACACCAGTTTGTTTGGCTTCTTATTGTAGAAAAAATGGCAAAAACAATAATCACAGGTGTAGAAACTCTAATTCAACTTCTGTTGTAACTTCATGTATTTATAGGGTGGGAGATGATTCTAGCCTTTCAATTTTCCAGGGATGGATTCAACTAGGTAGTCAGTAGAGATCATCATGACAAGTGTTCACAACTTCTAAATCACTCCGGAAACTATCCCTAAGACAACACTGCCTATAAACATAGTAGTATCTGTACCAACCTTATTTTTAATAGATTTACCAGGATAGACACTTATCGCCTACCAAGATAAGCAAACTTCAAAAAATTTGTTTCGGGGGGTTTGCTTGAATCTGCCATTTGTTCCAAATTTGATAGCTAATTGAATTCATCCCACACTTTCTGGACCAGGTGCAGAGTGCCTTTCCCAGCTAGTGTACAGAGTTGAGTGAGGTCAGTAATTGGCCGCCACATAGGTGTATGGGCATGTCATCACCATAGCACACTGGACCAATACAGGTTGGGACCACCAGAGCAAGGGAGCTAGAACAGCAGGGGGTTTAGCAGTTGAGTATTTTATATTGTTATAGCTTTTCCCCTCCTTGACCAAGTTTTTTCCAAATCTTGGAAAACACCTCTTATAGTCTTATATGTAGCCTTCTACTGTCATAACAGCTGATGGTTGGGGGAGTTTGTAGATATAACTCTCATGGTAACCTCTTCACTAGAGGACACAAAAAGGTCTAACAGGAAGGTACTGGTACATATACAGTGCTTTGCAAAAGTATTCATCCCTTTTGGTGTTCTTTTTCCCCCTGGTTTGTTTTGTTACAACCTTAATTTCAATTGTATTTTGATATAATATTTATGTCATGGATCCCACATAATATCATGAAATACCTTGTTTAAAAAACGATAAAATAAAAACGAAAAAGTTGTGAGTGCATATGCATTCATTCACATATGTATTCTGGTTCAACCAAATAACTAAAGAAGTCGAATGAATTGAATGTGGTCACAGTGTCACATGACCTGTCACATGCTGATGAGTTCACCTGTTGCTGTAAGGCACCTGAGTCTGCAAAATAAATATCCTAATTAACCCCTTAAGGACCGGGGTTTTTTCCGTTTTTTGCATTTTCGTTTTTTGCTCCTTGCCTTTAAAAAATCATAACTCTTTCAATTTTGCACCTAAAAATCCATATGATGGCTTATTTTTGGCGCCACCAATTCTACTTTGTAATGACATCAGTCATTTTGCCCAAAAATCTACGGTGAAACGGAAAAAAAAATCATTGTGCGCCAAAATTGAAAAAAAATATGCCGTTTTGTAACTTTTGGGGGCTTCCGTTTCTACGTAGTACATTTTTCGGTAAAAATGACACCTTATCTTTATTCTGTAGGTCCATACGATTAAAATGATACCCTACTTATATAGGTTTGATTTTGTCGGACTTCTGGAAAAAATCATAACTATATGCAGGAAAATTAATACGTTTAAAATTGTCATCTTCTGACCCCTATAACTTTTTTATTTTTCCGTGTATGGGGCGGTATGAGGGCTAATTTTTTAACGGTACCATTTTTAGTTTTTAATGGTACCATTTTTGCATTGATATGACTTATTTTTTTTTCATTTTTAAATGATATAAAAAGTGACCAAAAATGCACTATTTTGTACTTTGGAATTTTTTTGTGCGCACGCCATTGACCGAGCGGTTTAATTAATTATATATTTTTATAATTCGGACATTTCCGCACGCGGTGATACCATATATGTTTATTTTTATTTACACTGTGTTTTTTTTTTTTTTTATTGGAAAAGGGGGGTGATTCAAACTTTTAATAGGGGAGGAGTTAAATGATCTTTATTCACTTTTTTTTCCCACTTTTTTTTTGCAGTGTTATAGGTCCCATAGCGACCTATAACACTGCACACACTGATCTCCTATGCTGATCACTGGTTTCTCATAAGAAACCAGTGATCAACGGTTCTGCCGCATGACTGCTCATGCCTGGATCTCAGGCAGGCAGGTAGGGGCCCTCCCGCTGTCCTGTCAGCTGTTCGGGATGCCGCGATTAGCCGCGGCTATCCCGAACAGCCCGACTGAGCTAGCCGGCAACTTTCACTTTCACTTTTAGCCGAGGCTCAGCTCTGAGCGCGCGGCTAAAGGGTTAATAGCGCGCGGCGCCGCGATCGGCACTGCGCGCTATTAGAGGCGGGTCCCGGCTTCACTATGACGCCGGACCCGCCGTGATATGACGCGGGGTTACTGTGTAACCCCGCGTTATATCGGGAGAGCAGGACCAAGGACGTTGTCACGATGCCGGCTGGCAGGTAGTGGATCCTCTGTGCCAGAGAGGGATTGGCGTGGACCGTGCTAGTGGATCGGTTCTAAGTCACTACTGGTTTTCACCAGAGCCCGCCGCAAAGCGGGATGGTCTTGCTGCGGCGGTAGTGACCAGGTCGTATCCACTAGCAACGGCTCAACCTCTCTGGCTGCTGAAGATAGGCGCGGTACAAGGGAGTAGACAGAAGCAAGGTCGGACGTAGCAGAAGGTCGGGGCAGGCAGCAAGGATCGTAGTCAGGGGCAACGGCAGGAGGTCTGGAACACAGGCTAGGAACATACAAGGAAACGCTTTCACTGGCACGATGGCAACAAGATCCGGCAAGGAAGTGCAGGGGAAGTGAGGTGATATAGGGAAGTGCACAGGTGATAACACTAATTGGAACCACTGCGCCAATCAGCGGCGCAGTGGCCCTTTAAATCGCAAAGACCCGGCGCGCGCGCGCCCTAGGGAGCGGGGCCGCGCGCGCCGGGACAGGACTGACGGAGAGCCAGTCAGGTACGGGAGCCGGGGTGCGCATCGCGAGCGGGCGCTACCCGCATCGCGAATCGCATCCCGGCTGGAGGCGGTATCGCAGCGCCCCGGGTCAGTGGATCTGACCGGAGCGCTGCAGTGAGGAGAGTGTAGCGAGCGCTCCGGGGAGGAGCGGGGACCCGGAGCGCTTGGCGTAACAGTACCCCCCCCCTTGGGTCTCCCCCTCTTCTTAGAGCCTGAGAACCTGAGGAGCAGACTTTTGTCTAGGATGTTGTCCTCAGGTTCCCAGGATCTCTCTTCTGGACCACAACCCTCCCAATCCACTAAAAAAAAGGTTTTCCCTCTGACCTTTTTAGATGCCAGAATCTCTTTGACGGAGAAGATGTCCGAGGAGCCGGAAACAGGAGTGGGAGGAACAGATTTGGGAGAGAAACGGTTAATGATAAGTGGTTTAAGAAGAGAAACGTGAAAGGCATTAGGAATACGAAGAGAAGGAGGAAGAAGAAGTTTGTAAGAGACAGGATTAATCTGGCACAAAATTTTGAAAGGACCAAGATAGCGTGGTCCCAACTTATAGCTAGGGACACGGAAGCGGACATATTTAGCGGAGAGCCATACCTTGTCTCCAGGGGAAAAAATGGGAGGAGCTCTTCTTTTCTTATCCGCGAACTTCTTCATGCGTGATGAAGCCTGTAAGAGAGCATTTTGGGTCTCTCTCCATATGATGGAAAGATCACGAGAAATTTCATCCACAGCGGGCAGACCAGAGGGCAAGGGGGTAGGGAGGGGGGGAAGAGGGTGACGGCCGTACACCACGAAAAATGGGGATTTGGAGGAAGATTCAGAGACTCTGAAGTTATACGAGAATTCGGCCCATGGTAGAAGATCTGCCCAGTCATCCTGGCGGGAGGAAACAAAATGTCGTAAATAATCACCCAAGACCTGGTTAATTCTTTCTACTTGTCCATTGGATTGAGGATGATATGCAGAAGAAAAATTTAATTTAATCTTGAGTTGTTTACAGAGAGCCCTCCAGAATTTAGACACGAATTGGACGCCTCTATCCGAGACGATCTGCGTGGGCAACCCGTGAAGACGAAAAATGTGTACAAAAAATTGTTTAGCCAACTGAGGCGCTGAAGGAAGACCAGGAAGAGGGATGAAATGTGCCATTTTGGAGAATCGATCAACGACCACCCAAATAACAGTGTTGCCATGGGATGGGGGTAAGTCAGTAATAAAATCCATACCAATCAGAGACCAAGGCTGTTCGGGGACAGGCAGAGGATGAAGAAAACCAGCGGGCTTCTGGCGAGGAGTCTTATCCCGGGCACAGATAGTGCAGGCTCGCACAAAGTCCACAACATCCGTCTCCAGAGTCGGCCACCAATAGTAGCGAGAGATGAGTTGCACAGATTTCTTGATGCCCGCATGACCTGCGAGATGGGAAGAGTGGCCCCATTTGAGGATTCCGAGGCGTTGGCGTGGAGAAACAAAGGTCTTTCCTGGAGGAGTTTGCCTGATGGAGGCTGGAGAAGTGGAAATCAGGCAGTCAGGAGGAATGATGTGTTGCGGAGAGAGTTCAACTTCAGAAGCATCCGAGGAACGAGAGAGAGCATCGGCCCTAATGTTCTTATCGGCAGGCCGAAAGTGAATTTCAAAATTAAATCGGGCAAAGAACAGAGACCACCTGGCCTGGCGAGGATTCAGCCGTTGGGCAGACTGGAGGTAGGAGAGGTTCTTGTGATCGGTGTAAATAATAACTGGAAATCTTGATCCCTCCAGCAGATGCCTCCATTCCTCAAGTGCTAATTTAATGGCTAGAAGCTCTCGATCCCCGATGGAGTAGTTTCTCTCCGCCGGAGAGAAGGTCCTAGAAAAAAAACCACAAGTAACAGCATGCCCGGAAGAATTTTTTTGTAGAAGGACAGCTCCAGCTCCCACAGAGGAGGCATCAACCTCCAATAGGAAGGGTTTAGATGGGTCAGGTCTGGAGAGCACGGGAGCCGAAGAAAAGGCAGACTTGAGCCGTTTAAAGGCGTCTTCCGCTTGAGGAGGCCAAGACTTGGGATCGGCATTTTTTTTGGTTAAAGCCACGATAGGAGCCACAACGGTAGAAAAATGTGGAATAAATTGTCTGTAATAATTGGCGAACCCCAAAAAACGTTGGATAGCACGGAGTCCGGAGGGGCGTGGCCAATCTAAGACGGCAGAGAGTTTGTCTGGATCCATTTGTAGTCCCTGGCCAGAGACCAAGTATCCTAGGAAAGGAAGAGATTGGCATTCAAACAGACATTTCTCTATTTTGGCATAGAGTTGATTGTCACGAAGTCTCTGAAGAACCATACGGACATGCTGGCGGTGTTCTTCTAGATTGGCAGAAAAAATCAGGATATCGTCCAGATATACAACAACACAGGAGTATAAAAGATCACGAAAAATTTCATTAACAAAGTCTTGGAAGACGGCAGGGGCGTTGCACAGGCCAAAGGGCATGACCAGGTACTCAAAGTGTCCATCTCTGGTGTTAAATGCCGTTTTCCATTCATCCCCCTCTCTGATGCGGATGAGATTATAAGCACCTCTTAAGTCCAGTTTGGTAAAGATGTGGGCACCTTGGAGGCGATCAAAGAGTTCAGAGATGAGAGGTAGGGGGTAGCGGTTCTTAACCGTGATTTTATTAAGACCGCGGTAGTCAATGCAAGGGCGTAGAGAGCCATCTTTTTTGGACACAAAGAAAAATCCGGCTCCGGCAGGAGAGGAGGATTTACGGATAAAGCCCTTTTTTAAATTTTCCTGGACGTATTCAGACATGGCAAGAGTCTCTGGGGCGGACAGAGGATAAATTCTGCCCCGGGGTGGAGTAGTGCCCGGGAGGAGGTCGATAGGACAATCATAAGGCCTGTGAGGAGGTAGAGTCTCAGCTTGTTTTTTGCAAAAAACATCCGCAAAGTCCATATAGGCCTTAGGGAGACCGGTTACGGGAGGAACCACAGAGTCACGGCAAGGGTTACTGGGAACCGGTTTTAGGCAGTCCTTGGAACAAGAGGGCCCCCAACTCTTGATCTCCCCAGTGGACCAATCCAGGGTTGGGGAGTGAAGTTGAAGCCAGGGAAGTCCAAGGAGAATTTCAGAAGTGCAATTGGGAAGGACCAAAAGTTCAATCCTCTCGTGATGAGGTCCGATGTGCATTAGAAGGGGCTCCGTGCGGAAACGTATGGTACAGTCCAATCTTTCATTGTTTACACAATTGATGTAGAGGGGTCTGGCGAGACTGGTCACCGGGATGTTGAACCTGTTGACGAGAGAGGCCAAAATAAAATTTCCTGCAGATCCGGAGTCCAAGAAGGCCACAGCAGAGAAGGAGAAGGCAGATGCAGACATCCGCACAGGCACAGTAAGACGTGGAGAAGCAGAGTAGACATCAAGGACTGTCTCACCTTTGTGCGGAGTCAGCGTACGTCTTTCCAGGCGGGGAGGACGGATAGGACAATCCTTCAGGAAGTGTTCGGTACTAGCACAGTACAGGCAGAGATTCTCCATGCGGCGTCGTGTCCTCTCTTGAGGTGTCAGGCGAGACCGGTCGACCTGCATAGCCTCCACGGCGGGAGGCACAGGAACAGATTGCAGGGGACCAGAGGAGAGAGGAGCCGGGGAGAAGAAACGCCTCGTGCGAACAGAGTCCATATCCTGGCGGAGCTCCTGACGCCTTTCGGAAAAACGCATGTCAATGCGAGTGGCTAGGTGAATGAGTTCATGTAGATTAGCAGGGATTTCTCGTGCGGCCAGAACATCTTTAATGTTGCTGGATAGGCCTTTTTTAAAGGTCGCGCAGAGGGCCTCATTATTCCAGGATAATTCTGAAGCAAGAGTACGGAATTGTACGGCATACTCGCCAACGGAAGAATTACCCTGGACCAGGTTCAACAGGGCAGTCTCAGCAGAAGAGGCTCGGGCAGGTTCCTCAAAGACACTTCGAATTTCCGAGAAGAAGGAGTGTACAGAGGCAGTGACGGGGTCATTGCGGTCCCAGAGCGATGTGGCCCAAGACAGGGCTTTTCCAGACAGAAGGCTGACTACGAAAGCCACCTTAGACCTTTCAGTGGGAAACTGGTCCGACATCATCTCCAGGTGCAGGGAACATTGGGAAAGAAAGCCACGGCAAAACTTAGAGTCCCCATCAAATTTATCCGGCAAGGATAGTCGTAGACCAGAAGCGGCCACTCGCTGCGGAGGAGATGCAGGAGCTGGCGGAGGAGATGATTGCTGAAGCTGTGGTAGTAACTGCTGAAGCATAACGGTCAGTTGAGACAGCTGTTGGCCTTGTTGCGCTATCTGTTGCGACTGCTGGGCGACCACCGTGGTGAGGTCAGCGACAACTGGCAGAGGAACTTCAGCGGGATCCATGGCCGGATCTACTGTCACGATGCCGGCTGGCAGGTAGTGGATCCTCTGTGCCAGAGAGGGATTGGCGTGGACCGTGCTAGTGGATCGGTTCTAAGTCACTACTGGTTTTCACCAGAGCCCGCCGCAAAGCGGGATGGTCTTGCTGCGGCGGTAGTGACCAGGTCGTATCCACTAGCAACGGCTCAACCTCTCTGGCTGCTGAAGATAGGCGCGGTACAAGGGAGTAGACAGAAGCAAGGTCGGACGTAGCAGAAGGTCGGGGCAGGCAGCAAGGATCGTAGTCAGGGGCAACGGCAGGAGGTCTGGAACACAGGCTAGGAACATACAAGGAAACGCTTTCACTGGCACGATGGCAACAAGATCCGGCAAGGAAGTGCAGGGGAAGTGAGGTGATATAGGGAAGTGCACAGGTGATAACACTAATTGGAACCACTGCGCCAATCAGCGGCGCAGTGGCCCTTTAAATCGCAAAGACCCGGCGCGCGCGCGCCCTAGGGAGCGGGGCCACGCGCGCCGGGACAGGACTGACGGAGAGCGAGTCAGGTACGGGAGCCGGGGTGCGCATCGCGAGCGGGCGCTACCCGCATCGCGAATCGCATCCCGGCTGGAGGCGGTATCGCAGCGCCCCGGGTCAGTGGATCTGACCGGAGCGCTGCAGTGAGGAGAGTGTAGCGAGCGCTCCGGGGAGGAGCGGGGACCCGGAGCGCTTGGCGTAACAGACGTACCGGTACGTCCTTGGTCCTTAAGGGGTTAAGCGCAATTATATCCATTGTATGAAAAGCGATAGAACATGGCCCAACTACAAACCAGACTGGAGATATCCACCCACTAAAACCTACTGAGCATGCAAGGAGGACTTTAAACATTGTCACGGTGCCGGCTGGCAGGTAGTGGATCCTCTGTGCCAGAGAGGGATTGGCGTGGACCGTGCTAGTGGATCGGTTCTAAGTCACTACTGGTTTTCACCAGAGCCCGCCGCAAAGCGGGATGGTCTTGCTGCGGCGGTAGTGACCAGGTCGTATCCACTAGCAACGGCTCAACCTCTCTGGCTGCTGAAGATAGGCGCGGTACAAGGGAGTAGACAGAAGCAAGGTCGGACGTAGCAGAAGGTCGGGGCAGGCAGCAAGGATCGTAGTCAGGGGCAACGGCAGGAGGTCTGGAACACAGGCTAGGAACACACAAGGAAACGCTTTCACTGGCACGATGGCAACAAGATCCGGCAAGGAAGTGCAGGGGAAGTGAGGTGATATAGGGAAGTGCACAGGTGATAACACTAATTGGAACCACTGCGCCAATCAGCGGCGCAGTGGCCCTTTAAATCGCAAAGACCCGGCGCGCGCGCGCCCTAGGGAGCAGGGGCCGCGCGCGCCGGGACAGGACTGACGGAGAGCGAGTCAGGTACGGGAGCCGGGGTGCGCATCGCGAGCGGGCGCTACCCGCATCGCGAATCGCATCCCGGCTGGAGGCGGTATCGCAGCGCCCCGGGTCAGTGGATCTGACCGGAGCGCTGCAGTGAGGAGAGTGTAGCGAGCGCTCCGGGGAGGAGCGGGGACCCGGAGCGCTTGGCGTAACAGTACCCCCCCCCCCTTGGGTCTCCCCCTCTTCTTAGAGCCTGAGAACCTGAGGAGCAGACTTTTGTCTAGGATGTTGTCCTCAGGTTCCCAGGATCTCTCTTCTGGACCACAACCCTCCCAATCCACTAAAAAAAAGGTTTTCCCTCTGACCTTTTTAGATGCCAGAATCTCTTTGACGGAGAAGATGTCCGAGGAGCCGGAAACAGGAGTGGGAGGAACAGATTTGGGAGAGAAACGGTTAATGATAAGTGGTTTAAGAAGAGAAATGTGAAAGGCATTAGGAATACGAAGAGAAGGAGGAAGAAGAAGTTTGTAAGAGACAGGATTAATCTGGCACAAAATTTTGAAAGGACCAAGATAGCGTGGTCCCAACTTATAGCTAGGGACACGGAAGCGGACATATTTAGCGGAGAGCCATACCTTGTCTCCAGGGGAAAAAATGGGAGGAGCTCTTCTTTTCTTATCCGCGAACTTCTTCATGCGTGATGAAGCCTGTAAGAGAGAATTTTGGGTCTCTCTCCATATGATGGAAAGATCACGAGAAATTTCATCCACAGCGGGCAGACCAGAGGGCAAGGGGGTAGGGAGGGGGGGAAGAGGGTGACGGCCGTACACCACGAAAAATGGGGATTTGGAGGAAGATTCAGAGACTCTGAAGTTATACGAGAATTCGGCCCATGGTAGAAGATCTGCCCAGTCATCCTGGCGGGAGGAAACAAAATGTCGTAAATAATCACCCAAGACCTGGTTAATTCTTTCTACTTGTCCATTGGATTGAGGATGGTATGCAGAAGAAAAATTTAATTTAATCTTGAGTTGTTTACAGAGAGCCCTCCAGAATTTAGACACGAATTGGACGCCTCTATCCGAGACGATCTGCGTGGGCAACCCGTGAAGACGAAAAATGTGTACAAAAAATTGTTTAGCCAACTGAGGCGCTGAAGGAAGACCAGGAAGAGGGATGAAATGTGCCATTTTGGAGAATCGATCAACGACCACCCAAATAACAGTGTTGCCATGGGATGGGGGTAAGTCAGTAATAAAATCCATACCAATCAGAGACCAAGGCTGTTCGGGGACAGGCAGAGGATGAAGAAAACCAGCGGGCTTCTGGCGAGGAGTCTTATCCCGGGCACAGATAGTGCAGGCTCGCACAAAGTCCACAACATCCGTCTCCAGAGTCGGCCACCAATAGTAGCGAGAGATGAGTTGCACAGATTTCTTGATGCCCGCATGACCTGCGAGATGGGAAGAGTGGCCCCATTTGAGGATTCCGAGGCGTTGGCGTGGAGAAACAAAGGTCTTTCCTGGAGGAGTTTGCCTGATGGAGGCTGGAGAAGTGGAAATCAGGCAGTCAGGAGGAATGATGTGTTGCGGAGAGAGTTCAACTTCAGAAGCATCCGAGGAACGAGAGAGAGCATCGGCCCTAATGTTCTTATCGGCAGGCCGAAAGTGAATTTCAAAATTAAATCGGGCAAAGAACAGAGACCACCTGGCCTGGCGAGGATTCAGCCGTTGGGCAGACTGGAGGTAGGAGAGGTTCTTGTGATCGGTGTAAATAATAACTGGAAATCTTGATCCCTCCAGCAGATGCCTCCATTCCTCAAGTGCTAATTTAATGGCTAGAAGCTCTCGATCCCCGATGGAGTAGTTTCTCTCCGCCGGAGAGAAGGTCCTAGAAAAAAAACCACAAGTAACAGCATGCCCGGAAGAATATTTTTGTAGAAGGACAGCTCCAGCTCCCACAGAGGAGGCATCAACCTCCAATAGGAAGGGTTTAGATGGGTCAGGTCTGGAGAGCACGGGAGCCGAAGAAAAGGCAGACTTGAGCCGTTTAAAGGCGTCTTCCGCTTGAGGAGGCCAAGACTTGGGATCGGCATTTTTTTTGGTTAAAGCCACGATAGGGGCCACAACGGTAGAAAAATGTGGAATAAATTGTCTGTAATAATTGGCGAACCCCAAAAAACGTTGGATAGCACGGAGTCCGGAGGGGCGTGGCCAATCTAAGACGGCAGAGAGTTTGTCTGGATCCATTTGTAGTCCCTGGCCAGAGACCAAGTATCCTAGGAAAGGAAGAGATTGGCATTCAAACAGACATTTCTCTATTTTGGCATAGAGTTGATTGTCACGAAGTCTCTGAAGAACCATACAGACATGCTGGCGGTGTTCTTCTAGATTGGCAGAAAAAATCAGGATATCGTCCAGATATACAACAACACAGGAGTATAAAAGATCACGAAAAATTTCATTAACAAAGTCTTGGAAGACGGCAGGGGCGTTGCACAGGCCAAAGGGCATGACCAGATACTCAAAGTGTCCATCTCTGGTGTTAAATGCCGTTTTCCATTCATCCCCCTCTCTGATGCGGATGAGATTACAAGCACCTCTTAAGTCCAGTTTGGTAAAGATGTGGGCACCTTGGAGGCGATCAAAGAGTTCAGAGATGAGAGGTAGGGGGTAGCGGTTCTTAACCGTGATTTTATTAAGACCGCGGTAGTCAATGCAAGGGCGTAGAGAGCCATCTTTTTTGGACACAAAGAAAAATCCGGCTCCGGCAGGAGAGGAGGATTTACGGATAAAGCCCTTTTTTAAATTTTCCTGGACGTATTCAGACATGGCAAGAGTCTCTGGGGCGGACAGAGGATAAATTCTGCCCCGGGGTGGAGTAGTGCCCGGGAGGAGGTCGATAGGACAATCATAAGGCCTGTGAGGAGGTAGAGTCTCAGCTTGTTTTTTGCAAAAAACATCCGCAAAGTCCATATAGGCCTTAGGGAGACCGGTTACGGGAGGAACCACAGAGTCACGGCAAGGGTTACTGGGAACCGGTTTTAGGCAGTCCTTGGAACAAGAGGGCCCCCAACTCTTGATCTCCCCAGTGGACCAATCCAGGGTTGGGGAGTGAAGTTGAAGCCAGGGAAGTCCAAGGAGAATTTCAGAAGTGCAATTGGGAAGGACCAAAAGTTCAATCCTCTCGTGATGAGGTCCGATGTGCATTAGAAGGGGCTCCGTGCGGAAACGTATGGTACAGTCCAATCTTTCATTGTTTACACAATTGATGTAGAGGGGTCTGGCGAGACTGGTCACCGGGATGTTGAACCTGTTGACGAGAGAGGCCAAAATAAAATTTCCTGCAGATCCGGAGTCCAAGAAGGCCACAGCAGAGAAGGAGAAGGCAGATGCAGACATCCGCACAGGCACAGTAAGACGTGGAGAAGCAGAGTAGACATCAAGGACTGTCTCACCTTTGTGCGGAGTCAGCGTACGTCTTTCCAGGCGGGGAGGACGGATAGGACAATCCTTCAGGAAGTGTTCGGTACTAGCACAGTACAGGCAGAGATTCTCCATGCGGCGTCGTGTCCTCTCTTGAGGTGTCAGGCGAGACCGGTCGACCTGCATAGCCTCCACGGCGGGAGGCACAGGAACAGATTGCAGGGGACCAGAGGAGAGAGGAGCCGGGGAGAAGAAACGCCTCGTGCGAACAGAGTCCATATCCTGGCGGAGCTCCTGACGCCTTTCGGAAAAACGCATGTCAATGCGAGTGGCTAGGTGAATGAGTTCATGTAGATTAGCAGGGATTTCTCGTGCGGCCAGAACATCTTTAATGTTGCTGGATAGGCCTTTTTTAAAGGTCGCGCAGAGGGCCTCATTATTCCAGGATAATTCTGAAGCAAGAGTACGGAATTGTACGGCATACTCGCCAACGGAAGAATTACCCTGGACCAGGTTCAACAGGGCAGTCTCAGCAGAAGAGGCTCGGGCAGGTTCCTCAAAGACACTTCGAATTTCCGAGAAGAAGGAGTGTACAGAGGCAGTGACGGGGTCATTGCGGTCCCAGAGCGGTGTGGCCCAAGACAGGGCTTTTCCAGACAGAAGGCTGACTACGAAAGCCACCTTAGACCTTTCAGTGGGAAACTGGTCCGACATCATCTCCAGGTGCAGGGAACATTGGGAAAGAAAGCCACGGCAAAACTTAGAGTCCCCATCAAATTTATCCGGCAAGGATAGTCGTAGACCAGAAGCGGCCACTCGCTGCGGAGGAGATGCAGGAGCTGGCGGAGGAGATGATTGCTGAAGCTGTGGTAGTAACTGCTGAAGCATAACGGTCAGTTGAGACAGCTGTTGGCCTTGTTGCGCTATCTGTTGCGACTGCTGGGCGACCACCGTGGTGAGGTCAGCGACAACTGGCAGAGGAACTTCAGCGGGATCCATGGCCGGATCTACTGTCACGGTGCCGGCTGGCAGGTAGTGGATCCTCTGTGCCAGAGAGGGATTGGCGTGGACCGTGCTAGTGGATCGGTTCTAAGTCACTACTGGTTTTCACCAGAGCCCGCCGCAAAGCGGGATGGTCTTGCTGCGGCGGTAGTGACCAGGTCGTATCCACTAGCAACGGCTCAACCTCTCTGGCTGCTGAAGATAGGCGCGGTACAAGGGAGTAGACAGAAGCAAGGTCGGACATAGCAGAAGGTCGGGGCAGGCAGCAAGGATCGTAGTCAGGGGCAACGGCAGGAGGTCTGGAACACAGGCTAGGAACACACAAGGAAACGCTTTCACTGGCACGATGGCAACAAGATCCGGCAAGGAAGTGCAGGGGAAGTGAGGTGATATAGGGAAGTGCACAGGTGATAACACTAATTGGAACCACTGCGCCAATCAGCGGCGCAGTGGCCCTTTAAATCGCAAAGACCCGGCGCGCGCGCGCCCTAGGGAGCGGGGCCGCGCGCGCCGGGACAGGACTGACGGAGAGCGAGTCAGGTACGGGAGCCGGGGTGCGCATCGCGAGCGGGCGCTACCCGCATCGCGAATCGCATCCCGGCTGGAGGCGGTATCGCAGCGCCCCGGGTCAGTGGATCTGACCGGAGCGCTGCAGTGAGGAGAGTGTAGCGAGCGCTCCGGGGAGGAGCGGGGACCCGGAGCGCTTGGCGTAACAAACATAGATTCAACATAGCTGGAATGATAACACTGAAATAGCTCCTAAGAACTACAGAAGACATGGAAGTAGCTGTTCATAGGACCACTATAAACCATACACTACATAGAGTGGAACATCATGGAACAGTGGGTGGCATTGAAAAAAAAAAAAAAAGCATTAACTCCAAGAAAAAAAAAAGGCAGATTTCCTAAGCACATGGAGCAGGGGTCTCAAACTCAAATTATCTGGGGGCCATTGGAGGTAGAGGCTCAGTAAGGCTGGGCAGCATCAAATATTCCAAACAAAAAGATGAAAAATTGAAAAATGTACAACTAAAACAATCTTAATAGCAGTTCTAAATATTAACGGTCCTCAAGAACATAGGCTTCTCTTACCTCCTACTTCTTGTTGCCAGAGACCTGGCAGCGCTTCCTCCTACACAGCTCAGCAACATTTGGCTTGAGTGATGAAGCAACTGAGACCCTCAATATGGTTTGAAGATGCTCATCAGTAAGTTTGGCCCTGAACGTTGACTTATTTAAGTTCATGGTGGAGAAGAACTTTTCACACAGATAGGTACTCCCAAAAAGGCACATTATCCGTGTGAACATCTTGAAAATTTCAGGAAAGCTGGTGGGCAATTGTCGAAGCTTGTTTTTTTTTTTTACCATTCACCTCCCTGAAGGGGGGGGGGGGCTACATCTTCCACATTGAAGGAGAAGGGGTCAGCAAACAGTTGAAAAGTGTCTGTGTGTGTCTTGAGGTCTGCAAACCTGTCATCAAATTCTTCCTGTAGCTTTGCAATGGCAAATGGCTCATGGACTTGCAAAAGCCAAGTCCATGAGCCATTTGGCATCACTTAGTACAGGAACAACCACCCCATCCTTCTCCATGAAGACTTTGACTTCTGTTCTCAACTCAAAAACCTCTTTAAGATATTTCCCCTGCTAAGCCAACGCACCTGGGTGAAGTATATAACATCCTCATATACTGACTTTATTTCCTCTAAAAAGGTGCAGAACTGCCGAAGCCTCAAGCCCCTGGATCTGATATGCTTGATGCATTTCACAACATCAGACATCACATTGTCAAACTTCAGGTATTTGCTGCAAAGGGCCTGCTGATGGATAATGCAGTGCAGAGCAATGACCTCTTCCACACCTTCCTCTTGTAGTTTTCTTTGAACATGTGCCACAAGTGCATTTTTCCTCCCTGTCATTGATGGCGCTCCATCGGTTGTTATTCTTGCAAAATTTTTCCATATAGAGTAATACATAAATTCAGGTGTACTACTGTGGTAGATGTAAACAGTGACATATGGCTAACCCTCAAACTGATGTTAAAATTGAGACATTAGCCAGTAAATCCTTATATGAAGAACATACCTGAGCCCGCACACCAACACCAAGGTTTCTCAAGTGGCATGGGACCTAACACATCTTATACTTGAAGGTGTATAAACTCCACATGTAATGCGCCTTGATCACTATCTAGGCAGCATTAAGGTTCACCTGTGAGGCCGGCAACACATTAGCCAACTTGGGTGGGGCTTATAGCCTGCCTCCCTCCTCCCATTGTATGTGTGCCCAGCCACGCTGGAGGTAACTGGGAGCAGGCTGTGAGTCGGACCTAATGCTGCTGTAATTGCCCACTGGCCCCTGGTATTGCCCATACGGCACAGGTAGGTTTAGTGTTTGGTCCCGTGTCACTTGAGAAACCTTGGCATTGGTGTGCAGGCTCAGGTATGATATACTGGCTAATGTCTCAATTTTAACATCAGTTTGAGAGTTAGCCATATGTCACTGTTTACATCTACCATAGTAGTGCACCTAAATTTATGTATTACTCTATATATTACACATCCACACCTTTCATTTGGTTTTGGATGCCATTGTGGCACTTGTAGTCTGCTGCAGGCATCCCCCATTGTATGCATTTTATACTGGGGATTGCCCTTAGCAACAGACAACAAGTGCAGGATCTGCTCCCCCAGCAGAAATGCACAACTGCATTTGGTGTTGAGCACCTCCTGCTTTTTGAGACCACGTTTTTTTCTTCTTTTTGTTTAAAATTGTTCCATAGTAAGCCAACGTCCACAATGGCTTTACACGGCTGGCAGAATATCTCCTGAGCATTGGTCTGGTCATGCATTAGAATTACTGTGAGCAACTCCTCCAAAACTTCAAAATTGTCATCAACACCATGGACATATATTACGAGCTGCACAGTGTCAGTAAGTCTGGGCTCTCATCAAGAGCGACTGAGTATGCATGGAAATGTTTAGCTTTTTCACGCAGTTGATCATAAATGTTACCAGACAGGTCAGAAATGCGCTCTGCCACTGTGTTGACTGAAAGGCTGATGTTGTTAAATGGGCACTGTCAGATTAAAAAAACTTTTGATATGTTGTAAAGCAAGCAAAACCAATAGGTTTTGCTATTGCTTTCATTAGAACATTTTCAGTATTTCATACTGAAAAAGCCAGTCAAACAACTGCCCCCCCCCCCCCCCCCCCCCCCCCCATGGACACACTTCCTTGATTGACAGCTGTGCACACAGGGCTCACAGCTGGAGGAAAAATCCTCCCACTGTCAGCTTGTGTCCCGCTACTGTCAGTGAGGACAAGCTGGGAGTTGTAGTTTTGCTAATGCTAGGGGAGATGTGAGCAGACTCCACTCTGAGCATAGTGAGGGAGGGGGTGGAGACCTGCAGAGTGAGGCCACGCCCCCTCCCTTTGAGAGAAATTCAGACTAGTGAGCTAAATTAAAAGTTTAATAAATAAAAGTAAAGGTGCTAGACACAAAAATTACATGTACATGGTCAGGATTAGGTACTGAGTGATATATTAAAAAAAAAAAAATGTTGTTGGATCTGACGGGTACGCTTTAAACTGACCCTTCATTTCTGGATAGACTATACTTGCAGCCTGTAACATGCACTTTTTGATGAACTCGCCTTCTTTGAATGGCTTTCCTGCCCTAGCAATCATCTCACTCACCATTTAACTAGCTTTGACTGCTGCATCACTCTATTTGTTTTCTTGAAAAGCTCTTGTTGCCTCAGTTGAATTTTTTAAGTATGGCGACCTAGGCCTCTCTCTCATCTCCCTGGTATTTTGCATACTCCTCAGCATGTTTAGTTATATAATGATGTCTGATATTGCACTCCTTGTGCATCGCAACATTCTCATATAACACACATCAAAATGCCCCTGTGCTCAACAAAACAATATTCCATCTCCCACTTCTGAAAAAGTCTGTGCTCATCGCCAACCTTTCTCTTCACAGCAAGTTTTGAGTAAGACATGACTGGAGCTGGGTGACTAAAAACGTATTTGCACTGTGCACAACAACACTAGTTTGTCTCAACTGTACTGCATACAGCAGCTGCAGCCTACAGAGACGCTGCCAGTGTGTCACAGATTGCGCCCCTGCCACCTCTAATGTTCACACTCCAGGACAGTCCCTATGACCCTGGCTACAGGCCTGTGCACACTTCTACTCTATGTTCTCAGTCACACACACACTCTTCTCCGTATGGGACGTCCACCTGCGCACTACTCACCTTACTCCTCTTCTCCTTTTGGCACTACCAGCGAATCACAGATAAGGAAGAGCGCTCAGCCTATCAGGGCAGTGAGACCATATTCGCTCAGCCCTGACAGGAAATTTCTGTGGGTGGAACGAGCGCTCAGCCTATCCAGAAATTTCCTATCAAGGCTGAGACCATATTCGCTCAGCCCTGCAGTGCCCGCAGTGAGCTCAGGTTATGCAGTGGGACATGGAAGAAGGTCCTCTGGTCAAATAAAATTGCACTTATCGTGCCATAATTCAAACATTTCCAAACATTTCCCATCACTTTAAGAATATAATTCTCACAATAAAGGATGGGGGTGACAGCATCATGCTTTAGGGATGCTTTTCATCATCAGGGACTGGAAAACTGGTCAGCATTGAAGAAAAGTTGAATAGCAGGAAATACATAACAATTCTGGAGAAGAATCTGTTTTAATCTGCCAGAGATTTGAGACTGTGATGGCTTTTCACCTTCTAGCAGGACAATAGCATTAAAATACTGTTAAAGCTACACTAGAGTGCTTTAAGAGGAGCATTTTTATTTCTTAGAATGGTGTAGTCTAGGCCTTCACAGCATGTCATCCTGTAGGCCATGATCATGTCAAGGAAGGTCCAAGTCTAGTGAGCAGGCTAACTTTTCTTGATATCATGGCGTACAAGATCACTTAACTGAAACAGTAGGACTTTTCTTGACATTAAGGGAGGAGGGTAGCCAACATCAGCTGCATATGTGTCTGCTAGACCTACCCTTACTGCATGGCTGTCCGCAGTAAAGTGATCCCAGTCACATTACTGAAGGCAGGGAAGATCCATTGGGCCCCAGACAGCCGTATGAGCCTGCCGAGAGAGTCTTACATAATCAGATGGACTTGGACAGAGACAGGCCACGGTAAGTACATAATCACAATGGTCACAGTGAGTGCAGCCACACCGTGGCCACAGTAAGGAAACAGCCCTCTCAATTCTTTAAGAGTTAGGACAAGGGTTTAGCATATTTAGAAGTACATATATATATATGCATATATATATATATATATATATATATCAAGGCTGATTTGTGAGTCGCTCACCCCGTGCACGCCCACCTCGCCACTTGTGCCGTAGACCGGCCGGGTACCGCCTCCGGCTACTCACTTGTAGAAGAAGAAACAAGGTCCGGCACTAGGTTGCAGGTAAAAACTTCTTATTCCTTTATTTCAAGATTCTGCAGTACAGGGTAGAAAGTCTGACGCGTTTCGCTAAAAAGCTTAATCGTAGACGATTAAGCTTTTTAGCGAAACGCATCAGACTTTATACCCTGTACTGTAGAATCTTGAAATAAAGGAATAAGAAGTTTTTACCTGCAACCTAGTGCCGGACCTTGTTTCTTCTTTTATATATATATATATATATATATATATATATATATATATATACACAAAACTCCATGAACATTAATAAAAAATAATCAACTTTAACTGATGAACACTTGGAAAACATTTTGAAAACATTGATTGTAAACATGATTCCAGAAGAGGATGAACTGATTGTTAACAAGAAGTGTAATACATCCCATCAACAGTAACGAAACCTACAAAAATGTATACAAGAAAGAGAAGGTCAGCTACTCTCGCCCCTTGTGCACGGCCAAAACTCGAAGCAGTAGTACAGACAAAACATGGTGCAGGGCATCGTCATGCAAAGACTTCAGATTTATTGGATAAAAGCTTGCTTCACGGAGACCTACACAGGAATAAAACGTACCATGGAACAGGAAGAAACACTGATGACGCCTTTCAGATCATGTGACAAAGGGTCTAAGTGGGCTCAAAAGACTGAGCAGGGGCATTCCCCAGCATGTGTGACATCATCTAATGTCCTGGGGAGAAATCCTCCCTCACTCTTCTACCTATAGCCCAGAGCAGTTCAGTATGAGATGAGCTGTGATTGGCTGAGGCCACACATACCACCCGCAGCTCTCAGCATTGAACTCTAGTGTGTCAGCTTTGCCCAGCAGCTGCAAAAGGAGCTAAAATATTTAGCACAATATTAAGCACTATATTCAGTTCTATGTACTGAAGACATCATGACTCTACAGTCTAGCTCAGCTCAAAGGGAAAGGGAGCTGAAACATTCAACTCTATACGCTGTGCTAAGCTGAGGTCCCACCTGCATTTACTGGATTTTGTCTTTGCCAGGCTGCTGAAGGAGAAAATTTGCAAGCAGAACTTCAGGCAGGACCAGAAGTAGAACCCATGGTGGCCAAACTTTAGGGGTTAATTTAACACATAAAGTTACAACATTTTATAAAGAAGTATATTAGAAAAGTAATTCAAATTAATTCAAAGTAATTCAAATATATAAATTTTGTTATTAATGACAGGTACCATTTAAATAAGCCGCACATCAATGGCGTAAATGTAAAAAAATAACAAAGTCCAGAATTGGCGATTTTTGGTCACTTCATATACAAGAAAAAAATAATAAAAAGCGATATAACAGTCAAAACAAAAATGGTACCAATAAAAACTATAGACTACAGCACAAAAGATAAACCCTGTATAAGAAAAAATAATAGTATTATAGGGGTCAGAAGTGGACAGTTTTAAGCATACACAGGGGTGTGAGAAAAAAAAAATTGTCCAAGGGACAGAACACCAACAGAACACAATCTACTTGTCCCTCATGACAATCAACTTGTCCGGGCCAATTTTTGTTTTTGCACAATAGTTTTTTCCTCCTCGTACTATAATAGCCATAACTCTTTTATTTTTCCATCTACAAACCCATATGAAGGTCCTTTTATTTTTGCATAACATATGCTCAAAAATTTTTTTAAATTGGCAAAATTTTTATAAAAGATAATTTAGCAAATTTGGTGGTTTTTTTTAATGCTATTTACGATTTGACCTGTTATTTTGATACTTTAGTTCGGCCTGATTACAGCAATACCAAATTTGTATAGTTTCTGTCATGTTTTACTAAATTTAAAAAATTGTGCTGCGGGGGGGGGGGGGGGGGGGGGGGGGTCGGCATTCAACCCCAATAGCCCGCCAGGGAGCATTTATATATGCCTTTAGACGCCGCTGTCACCTGCCCGGCGCCTGGAACTACATGTCCCGGGCGTCGGGCGATAGGATTTCCACATCCCTGCAACTTAGCCAAGTTTTGCAGGCCAGATCAAGACCAAGACCTCCATTGAGAATTAGTGGCATTATGATTGTGAAAATTATACACCAATGCAACTGTTCTGTTTTTGTCTTATTATTTGGCTGTGTTGCATTAAAAAGTTTCTGTTTGTTTTTCCTATTAGAGATCAGATGTCTGTTCATCAGAAATTACTGTTCCCTCTTCCTGCAGCTGATAAGAGCTGGAGACACAAGGCAAATGCGGACCAATGGCTAATATTGCCCTATGTGTTAGACTCTGCATTCATGGAGCAAAAGCTTGTTTGTCAGCTGATCACATCCTTTTTATGGGCCTAAAGAAATATTGTTAGTTGCTCCCATATCTCCCCATGTTCACGGGTAAGTATGGCAGACAGTGATGTACTAAAGGAATTGTTGGATCATCCTTATGGCCCTGCCTACACAATAATTGACCCATGTAAAGGCTTCTTAAATAAGTGCGAAAAGGACCCTTAATTCGATCACTTTTAACCAGTTGCCGACGAAGGTGCACTGCTGAGATGGCAAGCAGTGTATGACGCGGGCTCCCTACTCGGGCCGCGTCATACCGCCTGGCCCCCAGCTGATTCCTGTAGCTGAGGGCTGGCGTTAATAGCCGACATGCGGATTGCCGCGGCCGGCTATTAACCCTTTAGATTGCTGCTGTCAAGTTCATCCACTGCTGAGGTAGCAGCAGGCTTTATCAATCGAACGCAGGGCACACAGATCAGTGTGGTTTTATGAAACCACATTGATCTGTATGAGGAAGTGTAAAAATAAAAAGTAAAAATGTTTAAAAACACACACATTAACCCCTTCCTTATTAAAAGTTGAAATCACCCCCCTTTTCCCAAATTCCATATAAAAAATATGTAATAAAAATAAACGTGGTATTGCCGCGTGCGTACATGTCCGAACTATAAAAATATATCGTTAATTAACCCCTTAAGGACCCAGGATGTCCGGGGACGTCCTGGCACCCTGTGCTTTAAGGACCCAGGACATCCCTGGATGTCCTGGCGCCTTCCGGTCCCTGATGCGTGCCGGGCAGAGATCGGAAGCGGATGCCTGTTGAAATGCTTCAGCAGGCATCCAGGGCAAATGCCGAGGAGGGCCATGTCGGCCCCCCATGTCGGCGATCGTAGCAAATCACAAGGGAAATTTCCCCTGCGATCTGCGGTGTTACCGGTCTGATCGGGTCTCTGGGACCTGACCGCCCGGTAATTTTGCATGATCCCGCTTGTCACAGACAGCCAGGACCATGCTGAAGTATAGGAGCGAGGTGGCATGCCTGCCACCTCCTCCTATCCCCTGCAATTCCTCGGTTAGCTAACCGACCAATCGAAGTGGATCTTCGGCGGCGTTGCGGGACCTTTGCAGCAGTCCAGACTGCCATAAAGCGATCTGGACTGCTCCATCTGGTCCCCTTACACTACAACTCCCAGCATGCCCAGACAGCCCTTGGCGTCTGGGCATGCTGGGAGTTGTAGTTTCGCAACATCTGGAGGTCCACAGTTTGGAGACCACTGTGCCCTTCCAGAAGTTGCAAAACTACACATCCTCAGCATGCCCTTACTGTCCAGGCATGCTGGGAATTGTAGTTCTGTAACATCTGGCCCTTCAGATGTTGAAGAACTACAACTCCCAGCATGCCTGGACAGTTTTGGCATACTGGGAGTTGTAGTTTTGCAACATCTGGAAGGGCACAGATTGGGAACCACTGTATTAGTGGTCTGCAAACTGTAGTCCTCCAGATGTTGCAAAACTACAACTCCAAGCATGCTGGGAGTTATAGTTCAACAACATCTGGCTCTAAAGATGTTGCCGAACTACTACTTCCAGCATGCCTGAGAATGTTTGGGAGTTGTGGTTTTGCAAAAACTGGAGGCACACTGGTTGGAAAACATTGTCTGTTTCCTAACTCAGTGTTTCCCAACCCTTGTGCCTCCAGCTGTTGCAAAACTATAACTATCAGCATGAACTCATAGGCTGTGCATGCTGGGAGTTGTAGTTTTTCAACAGCTGGAGCCCCCCCCCCCCTGTGAATGTACATGGTACATTCATATGGGCAGGCAGGGGGCTTACAGTGAGTAAAAAAAAAAAAAAACACATGTGACCCCATTTCGGAAACTACACCCCTCACGGAATGTAATGAGGGGTGCAGTGAGAATTTACACCCCACTGGTGTCTGACAGATCTTTGGAACAGTGGGCTGTGCAAATTAAAAAATTTGTACAGCCTACTGTTCCAAAGATCTGACAGACACCAGTGGGGGTAGATGCTCACTGTACCCCTTGTTACGTTCCTCAAGGGGTCTAGTTTCCAAAATGGTATGCCATGTGGGGGTTATTTTGCTGTCCTTGCACCACAGGGGCTTCCTAAATGTGACATGCCCCCCGAGCAAAATTTTCTCTCAAAAAGCCAAATATGACTCCTTCTCTTCTGAGCATTGTAGTTCGCCCGTAGTGCACTTCAGGTCAACTTATGGGGTACCTCCATACTCAGAAGAGAAGGGGTTACACATTTTGTGGGGTATTTTCTGCTATTAACCCTTGCAAAAATGTGAAATTTGGGGGGAAACACACATTTTAGTGAATTTTTTTTTTTTTTTTTACATATGCAAAAGTCGTGAAACACCTGTGGGGTATTAAGGCTCACTTTATTCCTTGTTACGTTCCTCAAGGGGTATAGTTTCCAAAATGGTATGGCATGTGTTTTTTTTTGCTGTTCTGGCACCATAGGGGCTTCCTAAATGCAACATGCCCCCCAAAAACCATTTCAGAAGAACGTACTCTCCAAAATCCCCTTGTCACTCCTTCCCTTCTGAGCCCTCTACTGCGCCCGCCTTACAATTTACATAGACATATGAGGATTGTCCTTACTCGAGAGAAATTGGGCTACAAATATAAGTATGCATTTTCTCCTTTTACCCCTTGTAAAAATTTAAACATTGGGTCTACAAGAACATGCAAGAGTAAAAAGTGAAGATTGTGAATTTTCTCCTTCACTTTGATGCTATTCCTGTGAAACACCTAAAGGGTTAAAACGCTGACTGAATGTCATTTTGAATACTTTGGGGGGTGCAGTTTTTATAATGGGGTCATTTGTGGGGTATTTCTAAGATGAAGACCCTTCAAATCCACTTCAAACCTGAACTGGTCCCTGAAAAATAATGAGTTTGAAAATTTTGTGAAAAATTTTAAAATTGCTGCTGAACTTTGAAGCCCTCTGGTGTCTTCCAAAAGTAAAAACACATCAATTTTATGATGCAAACATAAAGTAGACATATTGTTTATGTGAATAAAAAAAAAATATTTGGAATATCCATTTTCCTTACAAGCAGAGAGCTTCAAAGTTAGAAAAATGCATAATTTTCAAATTTTTCATCAAGAAAGGATGCAAGTTACCACAAAATTTTACCACTATATTAAAGTAGATTATGTCACGAAAAAACAATCTCGGAATCAGAATGATAATGAAAAGCATTCCAGAGTTATTAATGTTTAAAGTGACAGTGGTCAGATATGCAAAAAATAGCCGGGTCCTAAGGTGTAAAATGGCTGGGTCCTTAAGGGGTTAAACTGCAAGGTTAAAATTAACCCTCATACTCGCTCTGTACACATAAAAATAAAAAAGTTATAGGGGGTCAGAATATGACAGTTTTAAATGTATTCATTTTCGTGCATGTAGTTATGATTTTTTACAGAAGTACGACAAAATCAAACCTTTATAAGTAGGGCATCATTTTAATCGTATGGACCTACAGAATAAAGAGAAAGTGTCATTTTCACAGAAAAATGTACTGTGTAGAAACGGAATCCCTCCAAACTTACAAAATTGTGTTTTTTCTTCAATTTTGTCGCACAATTATTTCGTTTTTTTGGTTTCGCCGTAGATTTTTAGGTAAAATGACTGATGTGATTAGAAAGTAGAATTGGTGGCGCAAAAAATAAGCCATCATATAGATTTTTAGGTGCAGAATTGAAAGGGTTGTGATTTTTAAAAGTAAGGAGGAAAAAATTAAAGTGCAAAAACGGAAAAACCCTGTGTCCTTAAGGGGTTAAATCACTTTTGACATGTTGTAAAGACATCAGAAGTTTTGATCAGTCAGGGTCTGATTGTTTTGACCATGACTGATAGCTAGAACTAGCTGGAAGAGGAGCTTGATAAGCGAGACAAACCTACAATATAAATCTATGGGATTGTCTTGGACAGTCACACTTTTCTTACCACTCGTTCTAACAATTGGTTGGAGTCTGATCAATCATAACTTTTGATATGTCTCTAGGACATGTCAAAAGTTTTTAAAAGCATCAGTTTCACTTTAAAGAGTACCTATCACCAAACTAAGCTTTTAATATATTGTTCTTTATGTAATTATAAGACACTTCTCAACCTTTATATGTTTTTAATGTGATTGAATAAATGGCCACTAGGTGGCTCTGTTCTGTTCCCTGACCCAAGTCAAACAGTTAGTTTGGTCTCCACTTGGACTTGCAGAAGTCCAAACACAGGGCATTGCGAGGCACAGCTCTAGCAGGCTTCAGTGACATTGCACCTACTGGGGAATGTCCAGTGTCTCCTGCCGGGAGCTCATACAATGTGAGCAAGGGGAAAGGTATGATATAGAGCTTTTTAACCCCTTAATGACGCAGGACGTAAATGTACGTCCTGGTGATGTGGTACTTAACGCACCAGGACGTACATTTACGTCTTGAGCATAACCACGGGCATCGGAGCGATGCCGGCATCATGCGCGGCAGGTCCCGGCTGTGGATCACAGCCAGGGACCCGCCGGTAATGGCGGACACCCGCGATCCCCGCCATTAACCCCTCAGATGCTGCGATCAATACAGATCACGGCATCTGCAGCATCACGGTCACTTAACAGGATGATCGGATCGCCCGCAGCGCTGCCGTGGTGATCCTATCATCCTGCACGGCAGAGGGAGGTCCCCTCACCTGCCTCCACTGTCTTCCGGGAGTCTTCTGCTCTGATCTGCCTTCCCGCAGACCAGAGCAGAAGATGACCGATAACCCTGATCAGTGCTATGTCCTATACATAGCACTGAACAGGATTAGCAATCGAATGATTGCTATAAATAGTCCCCTATGGGGACTATTAAAGTGTAAAAATAAAAGTAAAAAAAAAAGTTTAAAAAAAATGTGAACACCCCCTAATGCGGACCAATGGCTAATATTGCCCTATGTGTTAGACTCTGCATTCATGGAGCAAAAGCTTGTTTGTCAGCTGATCACATCCTTTTTATGGGCCTAAAGAAATATTGTTAGTTGCTCCCATATCTCCCCATGTTCACGGGTAAGTATGGCAGACAGTGATGTACTAAAGGAATTGTTGGATAATCCTTATGGCCCTGCCTACACAATAATTGACCCATGTAAAGGCTTCTTAAATAAGTGCGAAAAGGACCCTTAATTCGATCACTTTTAACCAGTTGCCGACGAAGGTGCACTGCTGAGACGGCAAGCAGTGTATGACGCGGGCTCCCTACTCGGGCCGCGTCATACCGCCTGGCCCCCAGCTGATTCCTGTAGCTGAGGGCTGGCGTTAATAGCCGACATGCGGATTGCCGCGGCCGGCTATTAACCCTTTAGATTGCTGCTGTCAAGTTCATCCACTGCTGAGGTAGCAGCAGGCTTTATCAATCGAACGCAGGGCACACAGATCAGTGTGGTTTTATGAAACCACATTGATCTGTATGAGGAAGTGTAAAAATAAAAAGTAAAAATGTTTAAAAACACACACATTAACCCCTTCCTTATTAAAAGTTGAAATCACCCCCCTTTTCCCAAATTCCATATAAAAAATATGTAATAAAAATAAACGTGGTATTGCCGCGTGCGTACATGTCCGAACTATAAAAATATATCGTTAATTAACCCCTTAAGGACCCAGGATGTCCGGGGACGTCCTGGCACCCTGTGCTTTAAGGACCCAGGACATCCCTGGATGTCCTGGCGCCTTCCGGTCCCTGATGCGTGCCGGGCAGAGATCGGAAGCGGATGCCTGTTGAAATGCTTCAGCAGGCATCCAGGGCAAATGCCGAGGAGGGCCATGTCGGCCCCCCATGTCGGCGATCGTCGCAAATCACAAGGGAAATTTCCCCTGCGATCTGCGGTGTTACCGGTCTGATCGGGTCTCTGGGACCTGACCGCCCGGTAATTTTGCATGATCCCGCTTGTCACAGACAGCCAGGACCATGCTGAAGTATTTTTTAAGCGCAACAGTAATGGAAAAGTGTATAATCATGGGTATCATTTTAATCGTATTGACCCAGAGAATAAAAAACACATGTCATTTTTACCATGAATTGTATGGCGTGAAAATAAAACCTTCCAAAATTTGCAAAATTGCGGTTTTCTTTTTAATTTCCCCACACAAATAGTATTTTTTTGGTTGCGCCATACATTTTACGGTAAAGTGAGTAATGGCATAACAACGGACAACTGGTTGTGCAAAAAACAAGCCCTCATATAAAATAAAATATAAAAGAGTTATAATTTTTTTTTAAGGGGAGGAGGAAAAAACAAAAACGTAAAAATAAAATTGCCTGAGTCATTAAGGCCCAAATGGGCTGAGTCCTTAAGGGGTTAAAGCTCGGAGAGGAGGGGTGTAAGGAATTTTTAGGGAATATAATCTGAGTTAGTTTAGAAAATATGGTTTGATGACAGGTACTCTTTAACACAGGAACAAACACCCTACCTGCCAAAACCTACCCCATCTGCCTCCATGGATGTGCTCACCTTGCCTCAGAGAGCTTCTCTCACACACGTCCATCCTTGGTTAGTATTGTTATCTCTCTCCATGATTGGTGCAGATCTGATGACTGGTGGAGAATTAAGATTATATATATCTGTTATGCTAGCACATTCATCAGGCAGCACAAATAGTCTGTATCTGTTAGTCATCATGTAACTGCACAAACAGGATCCAGTGGAAGCTTAAGTGAGCCAGCTATTGGTCTCCTTAGTCATATGTGGCCATACTAAACAATAATTATGCTATTCTGCCCTTAGATAAAACTACATATTCACATGTGAGCTAGTGTAATATGATATCTCTAATACTCTTATTTTAAAAAGTGCAGAAATTATTATACCATTATAAATTAAAGAGAAATATATCCAATCTACTGGTATCTTCTCCGAACCACACAACTCAGCATTTTTCAGGCATGCAGTATTGTTCCATTTACACTCCTTTCTAGTTTTTATTGGCATGTCTGTATCTTTGTCTCTATCAAAAATGTTTTTTCACTCCCTCCCTCCATATTAAGTGCAAGTGTCTATCACATATCAATGCCACACATTTCAAAGGTACAACTGACTACATCTGGTGCAGAATTATCTCCCAGTCACTAAGTAGCATTGATCCACTTCCCTCCCACAATCTTTAGGTTTCTCTGTTCTTGCTCTATCAGCATAGGTGATCCAATTCCTTAACACATCATCCAGTCCATCTCCCCCGCTGTCATTTCTCGCCTATATTGAATCTAACCTCTCTGCTGAAATCTTTCCCTCTTTTGAAGATGTGTGATAACCCCATTACTGAAAAAAAGCTACTGACGGTTTTAGTCTCTCGTTTATCGGTAAACTCTAATAATGCTTGGTCTATTCTCAGTTTATCAGCTATTTCTCTGCTAATGCTCTTCTTGACCCTTTATTATTTGGTTTCCACACTTACAATCCTTACTAAACTGGTGTCCTGACAGCCAAATGTAACTACAACTACTCTCTATTGATTCTTCAGTATCTCTCTGCAGAATTTAAGGACTCCTATTTTGCATTGATCATGCTGAATCAAAGCATATTTCTAGATTTATACACCTCTTGCAAGTGGCATACATGTGAGATACTGAGCAACAAGTCCAAGGAAGAGCTCAGCTGGCTCCAACTGCTATTGCACCTGTGCTTTAGTACTCCACTTTCTTGACTTTAACCCCTTAAGGACCAAGCCCATTTTCATCTTAAAGGGGTACTCCGGTGCTTAAACATCTTATCCCCTATCCAGAGGATAGGGGATAAGATGCCTGATCATGGGGGGCCCGCCGCTGGGGACCTCCGTGATCTTTCATGCGGCACCCCGTTTATAATCAGTCCCCGGAGCGTGTTCACTCCGGGTCTGATTAGCGGTGACCACAGGGTCGACGGCGTGTGACGTCACGCCTCCACCCCGTGTGACGTCACGCTCCACCCCTCAATGCAAGGCCATGGGAGGGGGCGTGATATCTGTCACGCCCCCTCCCATAGACTTCCATTGAGGGGCGGAGCGTGAGGTCACACGAGGCGGAGGCGTGACGTCACACGCCGCCGGCCCCGTGATCGACAGTAATCAGACCCGGAGGGAACACGCTCCGGGGACTGATTACAAACAGGGTGCCGTGTGCAAGATCACGGGGGTCCCCAGCGGCGGGACTCCTGTGATCAGGCATCTTATCCCCTATCCTTTGGATAGGGGATAAGATGTTTAAGCACTGGAGTACCCCTTTAAGGACCAGGCCAATTTTATTTTTGCATTTTTGTTTTTTTCCTCCTCGCCTTCTAAAATCCATAACTCTTTTATATTTCCATCTCCAGACCCATATTAGGGCTTGTTTTTTGCGATACCAATTGTACTTTGTAATGAAACCTCTCATTTTACCATAAAATGCACGGCAAACCCCAAAAAATATTTTTTACAGAGGAAATTTAAATGAAAACCATAATTTTGCACATTTAAGAGGGTTTCGTTTTCACACTGTACAATTTATGGTAAAAATGATATGTGTTCTTTATTCTTTGGCTTAATACGATTAAAATGATACCCATGGCTAGATACTTTTCTATTTTTGTACCGCTTAAAAAAAAATCAAAAACTTTTTGTACAAAATCAGCAATCTAAAATAGCTCTATTTTGACCACCTATAACTTTTTCATTTTTCCGTGTATAGGGCAGTATGAGGGCTATTTTTTTGCGCCGTCATCTGAACTTTTTATCGATACCACATTTGCATATATAAAACTTAAATTTTTTTACATTTACGCCGTTCACCGTACAGGATCATCAACATTATATTTTGATATTTTGGACAATTATGCACGTAGTGATACCAAATATGTTTATAAAAAAAAAATCCCGCTTTTTGAGGGTAAAATGGGAAAAACTGACAATTTTCATTTTTATTGGGGGAAAGGATTTTAAAAATTTTTTTTTTTGATTAGAAAAAAATTATTTTCCTCCCGAGTACTTCTTTAACCCCTAAATGACCAAGGACATGTATACATGTCCTTGTGCCGTTAACGGAGTATGGCGGGGGCTTCCGACTCGAGCCCGCACCATACCGGCCGGCCCTCAGCTGATTCTTGTAGTTGAGGGTGGGCCTTAATAGCTGGCATGCAGCGATCGCCGCGGCCAACTATTAACCCTTTAGATAGCTGTAAACACTCCCTGGTGGTCCAGTGGGGTGGATCGCTGCCCCCTGCAGCGCGATCGCGCGAGGGATTATGTGGATGATTCACTGCTGAGGTAGCCTGTGCTCTGCTGTGGCTGCTATGCGCTGAGAATGATAAATCGGGTGCAGAGCACACAGATCAATGTGATTCTATGGAATCATTGATCTGTATGAGGAATCTAATGATTCCTCCTAAAAGTTTACTAAAAGTGTAAAAAAAAAAAAAGTTTCATTAAAAAACACATTAACCCCCTTCCTTATTAAAAGTTTAAACCCCTTCCTTATTAAAACATCCCCCTTTTTCCAAATTCCATATAAAAAATATCATAACATAATAAAAATAAACATGTGGTATCACCGCGTACGTAAATGTCCGAACTATAAAAATGTATAATTAATTAAACCGCACGGTCAATGGCGTATATGTAAAAAAATACCAATGTCCAAAATTGCATATATTTTTGGTCACTTTGTACACTCTAAAAAAATTATCACAAAGTCGCATCAAAACAAAAATGGTACAGATGAAAACGTCAAATCTTGGTGCAAAAAATGAGTCCTCATACCGCCCCGTATATGGAAAAATAAAAAAAAGTTATAGGGGTCAGAAGAAGAGATTTTAAACCTACTGTAACACTCACGTTTCTGAAGACAGGAACTCCGGTGTATGTGGATCCACTGGACCTGTGTGGCAGATGACCGTACCAGGGAGCGGAGTCTAAGGTGCCGCTGGTCTTCACCAGAGCCCGCCGCAAAGCAGGATGGTCTTGCAGCTGCATGCGACACCCAGGTCGCTACCCCTGGCACGGCTCGACCACACAGGCGGCTGAGGAGATGCGAGGCACAGGAGGGATGAGGCAACTCGTAGTCAGGATAGCAGTAGGTCAGGGCAGGCGGCACAGTAGCGTAGTCGGGATGTAGCAGGAGTTCAGTAGGCAGGCGGCAAAGGAGCAATGTCAAGTCACAAGAGCAGGAGATCTGGTACACGGCAAGGCAATACAAAGGAACGCTTTCTCTAGGGCACAAGGCAACAACGATCCGGCAGACAACTGAGGAGGGTGGAGGAATTTAAAAACAAGCCACAGGTGATTACACTAATGAGCGTACTGGCCCTTTAAATCTTAAAGCTCCGGCGCATGCACGCCCTAAGGGATGGGGACACGCGCGCTGGAGCAGAGAGGTGGAGGCAGAGGCAGGAGAAACACCAGGAGAGTGACAGACTGGGGCTCGCATGCGGGCGCGTCCCACAATGCGAGTGCCAGCCCCGTTGGCAGCAGAAGGTAAGGGGACCATGCGTGTGAGGCTGGAGCGCATAGTGTAACACCTACTAATTTTTGTGCATAAAGTTATAATTTTTGTGGTAAAATTATTGATTTCATTACAAAGTAAAATTGGTGGCGCAAAAAACAAGCCCTCATATGAGCTGGAGAGGGTTCAAAGACGGGCAACCAGAGTAATACGGGGAATGGGAGGACTACAGTACCCAGAAAGATTAGCAAAATTGGGGTTATTTAGTTTAGAAAAAGAAGGCTTAGGGGGGACCATGCGTTCACGGCCAGCGTGTGAGGCCGGAGCGCATAGTGTAACAGTACCCCCCCCCCCCTTTTGCTCTCCCCCTCCTTTTTGGAGAGAGAAAACTCATGAGAAGGTCACGGTCCAGGATATTCTCCTCAGGTTCCCAAGATCTCTCCTCAGGACCGTAACCATCCAAATCGACAAAAAAAAATTTGTTACCTCTCAAAGTTTTTGCAGCAAAAATCTGTTTAACTTTGTAGACGCCAGATGAGCCGGAGACAGGTGTTGGGAGCCGGAGACAGGATTCTTCTGAGAGAACCGGTTTACGACAAGAGGCTTGAGGAGAGAGACGTGGAAGGAATTGGGAATACATAACGTAGCAGGTAGACGGAGTTTGTAGGAGACAGGGTTGATCTTTTGTAGAATCTGGAAGGGACCAAGGTAGCGGGGACCGAGCTTGTAACAGGGGATATTGAAGCGATTGTATTTGGATGAAAGCCACACCATGTCACCAGGAGAGAAGGACAGAGGAGGTCTTCTACTTTTATCCGCTTGCGCCTTCATGCATGAAGAAGCTAGGGACAACGACTATCGGGTCTGTTGCCAGATGGTGGAGAAGTCACGGACCAGCTCATCAACAGCAGGCACACCGGAGGAGACTGGGAGAGGAAGAGGAGGACAGAGATGGAGTCCGTAGACAACAAAAAAGGGAGACGACCTCGTGGACTCAGAATCCTTAAGATTATATGAGAATTCAGCCCAGGGGAGAAGGTCGACCCAATCATCTTCGCGAGCTGAAACAAAATGCCGAAGATAAGTCTCAAGGATTTGATTAACTTTCTCCACCTGACCGTTGGACTGAGGGTGGTAGGCCAAGGAGAAGTCCAGATTGATGTCCAGATGGTTACAAAGGGCTCACCAGAACTTAGAGACTAACTGCACCCCTCGATCTGAAACTATATGCTGTGGAAGACCATGTAATTGAAAGACATGCAACAAGAAGTACTTCGCCAGCTGTGGAGCAGAAGGAAGACCTGGTAGAGGAATGAAATGAGCCTTCTTTGAAAACCGATCTACCACGCCCCAGATGACAGTGTTATTATGAGAAGGTGGCAAATCGGTGATGAAATCCATTTCAATATGGGACCGGGGAGTCTCTGGAATGGGTAAAGGCTGTAAGAGTCCTGCAAGTCTTTGCCGAGGAGTTTTGTCACAGGCACAAGTTACACAGGACCAAACAAAATCAGAAACATCACTTTCAAGATGGGGCCACCAGTAGTGCCGGGAAATAAGAAGTAGGGTCTTGCGTATTCCAGGATGTCCTGCTGTCAAGGAAGAATTACCCCATTTCAGTACCTTGCGTCTCAATCTGGTGGGCACAAAGGATTTTCCCGGAGGAACTTGTTGAATCTCGGCAGGAGCTGCAGGAATCAAATGGTCAGGAGGAATAATATGCCTAGGCGTAAAGTCCGAACCAATGACGTTAGAGGACCTTGTCTGCTGGACGGAAGTGAATGAAGAAGTGGGGGGGATTCAAACACTGAGCATACTGAAGGTATAGAAGATTTATGATTGGAGTAGATGTTGACCGGATGAGAAGAACCTTCCAATAGATGTCGCCATTCCTCCAAAGCTAGCTTGATAGCAAGGAGTTCACAATCTCCAATGGAGTAATTCCTCTCAGCAGGAGAGAAATTTTTGGAGAAGAACCCACAAGTTACACTCTTGCCCTTGGCATTTTTCTGAGTGAGGACGGCACCCGCTCCAATAGATGAGGCATTAACCTCCAAAGCGAAGGGCCTCTCTGGATCAGGTCTTGTAAGCACAGGAGCAGAGGCAAACAAAGACTTTAAACCCCTTAAGGACGCAGGACGTATATTTACGCCCTGCGCCGGCTCCCGCGATATGAAGCGGGATCGCGCCGCGATCCCGCATCATATCGCGTCGGTCCCGGCGCTCATCAACTGCCGGGACCCGCGGCTAATACCACACATCGCCGATCGCGGTGATCTGCGGTATTAACCCTTTAGAATCGGCGTTCAAAGCTGACCGCCGCTTCTAAAGTGAAAGTGACCCGGCTGCACAGTCGGGCTGCTCGGGACCGCCGTGGGGAAATTGCGGCGTCCCGAACAACTTACAGGACACCGGGAGGGCCCTTACCTGCCTCCTCGGTGTCCGATCGGCGAATGACTGCTCCGTGCCTGAGATCCAGGCAGGAGCAGTCAAGCGCCGATAACACTGATCACAGGCGTGTTAATACAAGCCAGTGATCAGCATAGGAGATCAGTGTGTGTAGTGTTATAGGTCCCTATGGGACCTATAACACTGCAAAAAAAAAGTGTTAATAAAGGTCATTTAACCCCTTCCCTAATAAAAGTTTGAATCACCCCCCTTTTCCCATAAAAAAAATAAAACAGTGTAAAAAAAATAATAAAATAAACATATGTGGTATCGCCACGTGCGTAAATGTCCGAACTATAAAAATATATCATTAATTAAACCGCACGGTCAATGGCGTACGCGCAAAAAAATTCCAAAGTCAAAAAAAGCGCATTTTGGTCACTTTTTATACCATTAAAAAATGAATAAAAAGTGATCAAAAAGTCCGATCAAAACAAAAATCATACCGATAAAAAATGGTCACGGCGCAAAAAATGAGTCCTCATACCGCCCTGTACGTGGAAAAAAAAAAAAGTTATAGTGGTCAGAAGATGACATTTTTAAACGTATAAATTTTCCTGCATGTAGTTATGATTTTTTCCAGAAGTGCGACAAAATCAGGTGTAATTTTTACCGAAATATGCACTGCGTAGAAATGGAAGCCCCCAAAAGTTACAAAATGGTGTTTTTTCTTTGATTTTGTCGCACAATGATTTTTTTTTCCGTTTCGCCGTGCATTTTTGGGTAAAATGACTAATGTCACTGCAAAGTAGAATTGGCGACGCAAAAAATAAGCCATAATATGGATTTTTAGGTGGAAAATTGAAAGGGTTATGATTTTTAAAAGGTAAGGAGGAAAAAACGAAAGTGCAAAAACTGAAAAACCCTGAGTCCTTAAGGGGTTAAACGGGAGAAGGCCTCTTCAGCCTCTCGAGGCCAAGATTTAGAATTAAATGCCTTTTTAGTGAGAGCCACAATAGGAGCAACCAAGGATCAAAAATGTGGGATACTGACGATAATAGTTTGCGAATCTCAGAAAGTGTTGAATCGCACGTAGGCCCGAGGGAAGAGGCCAATCCAATACTGCAAACAACTTATCTGGATCCATCTGCAGGCCCTGATGAGAGACAATGTAGCCAAGAAACGTAAGATTAGATTTCTCGAACAGGCATTTCTCCAGTTTGGCGTAGAGATGATTCTTCTGTAGTCACTGAAGAACCAGACGAACATGAGTACAATGCTCCTCTAAGTTGGAAGAGAAGATCAGGATGTCCTCTAGGTATACGACAACACAGGTGTAGAGAAGATCACAGAAGATATCGTTGACGAACTCCTGGAAAACGGCTGGAGCATTGCAGAGACCAAAAGGCATTACAAGATACTCAAAATGTCAGTCACGAGTATTGAAGGCCGTTTTCCATTCATCTCCCTTGCGGATACGTATGAGGTTATACGCACCACGTAAGTCCAGCTTGGAGAAGACCTTAGCACCACGTAGGCGGTCAAAAAGTTCTGAGATAAGAGGTAGAGGGTAACGGTTCTTGACCATGATTTTGTTAAGTCCCCTGTAGTCAATGCATGGATGGAGTGAGCCATCCTTCTTCCCTAC